>NC_134574.1:104496968-104766968 GCF_050947875.1 Dermacentor variabilis
AGCTTCTAACTCTTCGATAAAGAATTGAGCGTCTATACTTGTATCTCCGGGACCGGGAATGATGCCTAAAACCACGTCACGGACCAAAACTGTTCCTCCGGCTACTTTCGTACAAAATTACTCTGCAACAACTATCTCACGGCGGTCTTCATAGAAAGGAAGGGCGTTAAACCTTTGTCGTTTCTCGAGACATGAGCAAAGGCCCCGTACAGTAGTACTACACAGAAGCTTGCGGGGGTCCAGTTACTTGCAAAAGCATTTCGAGCTTTGACCCGCTAGCTTATCCATTTGGCACTGTATCTTCTTTTTCATGCGTCGAGCTACTCCGAGATAAAGAATTGACTTCGTGTGAAACAACGCGTACAATCTTCCATTGTGTCTGCAATTATGGCGTCTAACCTGAGTGCGGTATTTTTCTTGCATGTGTCTTTTACAAGATCTTCAAAGACTGACCACTTGATTTGGAAAGATACAACAGATAATGAGGCTTGTGGTCCATCGATTCTCACATACGTCAAAATGTGATCATTTCCACGCGTTTCAATATCAGTGAACCACTACACGCTCGAATTCTGGTACCGTAACACCAGTGTAAAGTGAAGACAGCTGCTGCACGTTGTTCTTCGCAGAAATCTCAGGCTTCTGTCATTTAGAAGACATAGGCTGTGGCCACATGCAAAGGATATGAGTGACCTGCCCCTTAAATTTATGCTTGAGCTTCCCCATATCTGGTGGTGCACGTTGAAGTTTCCTGTTATTATCCAAGGACCGGTAGTCGCAGCCATAATATATTTTAGCCTTTTGCAATGAAACTGACTTGTGGGGGAAAGGTAGACGCTAAGAGTGTAAAACACAACCTCGTTTTTTGTTCTTGTTAATACAAACGTATTGGTGCCCGTCATGCGGCGGTTCGAGTTCGGTAAAATACGTGAGCTACTTGCAAATGTAAACGAGAACCTTACAACTCTCAGGACGCGTAGCTAAAATGAACCGTTCATATCCCGATAGTGTTATCGTGGCTGATAAGTTCGGTTCACAGATGACCAGTATAGCAACGTGGTTTTCAAACACGAACTGCCGCAAATCCAAAAGACATGCCCTCAGGTCTCTAGCATTCAATTGGAATATGGAGGTTGGTTGTCAATGAGTCATCGTTCTGCTGTAGATGTTCTCAAGCACTGCACTTCTGAAGGCTTGCGAGAACCGGTTTCATGGCATGCAGCACTTGCAATGCGCTTCGACTGTTGGCGTCTGTATCTTGTCGAGAAGAACACAAATAAAACTCACAAGAGAGCTGATCATCACAACAATTTGGTGATCTTGGTCCGTCACTTTACCAGGAGCAGACGAAGTGTCCCTAGCCGTAGAAGTCTATATTAAATTATGGGGTTTTACGTGCCAAAACCACTTTCTGATTATGAGGCACGCCCAAGTAGGGGACTCCGCAAATTTCGACCAGCTGGGGTTCTTTAATGTGCAACTAAATCTAAGTACACGTGTGTTTTCGCATTTCGCACCCATCTAAATGCGGCCGTCGTGACCGGGATTCGATCCCGCGACCTCGTGCTCAGCCGCCTAACACCATAGCGACTGAGCAACCACGGCGGGTCCGTAGAAGTCTGATCTGGCTCAGTAGGTGCATGTAGCTCCGGGAATTCAGGCCAAGCGTCAGCTGCCGTGCTGTCCGATGCTCCTTTGTCCTTAAAACTGACGGTATTTTGCCTTGGCGAGAGAGGAGCTAGCGATGTACGTGGCTCGCGTTGTACAGAGGCTTTGGAGGTTCTTGATCGGCATCGGCGACGTGACCGTCATCGCTTAATAGATGTGGCTGCTTCAGGGTGAGACGAGTGATCTCTAAACATTTTCTTCAATATTCCCATTGCATATCGAGTGAAAGGGCACTTCTTTGAGGATGCATCGTGAGGGCCGCTGCAGTTTGTGCACTTCAGCACACTGGCCTCACTCGTATAGGTGGTATGGGTCCCAGTACATCGAGAAAACACGGTATTGTTTTTGCACACACTACTCACGCAACCTAACTTCGTGCTCTTCCAGCACTGCAGCGGTTCTGGCATAAAATGGCGAAGTGCGTGTCGGAAGTGGCGCACCTTTACGTGTGATGGGAAGGATTCGTCCTTAAATATGATCTTTAAGCACCGTGACGTGCTGAGACGAAACACGTTTTTTTATTACGGTGTTTCCTGTTGCTACCTTGATCAAGGTCGACAGATCGGAGTCGGCAAAGTACTTGTCAACATCGTAAATACGCCTGTACTGACTTCTTTGACCAGCGGAATATAAGGGCGGACTTTCATGCCGTCAAGTTGCACGACTTTGCGCAAGGTATCCAACGCAGCCGCGTGTTTAACGTCAATTGCTAGGACATGCCTACGAACGTTCACTCTGATTTCTTTGATTCATTCGAAATCAGCGCCTCTAGATGTGAAGACACGGCTTGCCCATTGAGGCGTCTCAGTTTGTCAGTGGCGAGAAATGGCGCGAAAGCGATGGTGAGTAAGTCGGTCTTCCGCGGAGATCTCACGGTGGACGCACTAGAATTCGATGATGTGCTGAGAAACGTGCTCTTTGCTTTAAGCCTCCGCAACACCTCGTAGGTGTCGTCACAAGATTCTTCACTCCTCACGTAGTTGTGCATGGTGTCGTCGCTGTCAGAGTCACTCTTGCTGCCGTTGCGCTTCCTGGAAGTAGCAACCGTGGCGACTGCCGCGTCCGGCGGACGCGCGTGAGACTCCGCCTCCATCGCAACTAAGCAGGAAACAGCAATTAACTGGTAAAGCCTAAAAAATTTACAAGGGCAGTACACCTTGAAGACTCCGCACTCTGCCTGAAACGTCGCGGCGCCTCAGATTACGCTGTGCAGCTTAGGGACAATAAGGCATGAGGCAAAGTTCCAAACTGAACTTATTAAAAGCCATTTTCTTTATTTCTTGCTCATTTTGATGCCTGATTCATCGTAGATAAAGCAAAGAATATAATCCCGCGATTTTCATGTGAAAAAAAAGGTGCCGCGATAGCCGTAATCCCAACCGGTCCTTGTGAAACCAAATTTGAAAATACCAGTTTGATGTCCAAGCCAAAGGCGCCCGAATAACCCAGCGTATTCTTATTTAAGGTTATTATCAAGTGTAAAGCAGAAAAAAAACGATTTAAGTCGCATTGTATGCAAACTCTCATAATTTTGACGCTCTTCATGCAAAATCTGTTTGAACAACACACACATTTCCTCGCTGAAGGAACACTCGTTTGCTTTCCCAGTTGTGTATATGCACTGTAGCTTTCCCATTTAAACTAGTAGCTGCAGCAAGTGCCAAGTGCAAAGGAGAAGGAAACAAAAGCTTGTCTGGAATCCTTACACAAATGCCACAGTACGCGACGGACCCAGCGACGGAAGTCCTTGAAGAAGTGCATACAGAGTTGGCACTGTGAACGGTAGTAGCAGTGTTCTAAAAAGAAGCTCTGCTTTGCAAGTATACAATAATTGATCTCGTCATTGTGTCAAACGTTGTCTTGCCCTGACTGAGTTCTTCAATCATACAATTAGGCACAGAGAAATCAGACACCTACGTGTAAGCCTTCTGACTTTCAAGTTTCTTCTGCAAGACGCTCTGTGTCATCTGCGCAAAGGCATGACAGGCGTACTAATAGGCTAGACAAAGATAACATAGAACCTGATCTTAAAACAACCAAACTTCTCTAAGCGATATCCAGCCGCTCAATACGGATGTCTTTTTTGAATTACGAGGTTTTACGAGCCGAAACCACAGATATAATATTGAAGCATGGCCTAGTGGGAAACTCCAGAATAAATTTTACTATTTGGCGTTCTTTAACGTGTGCTCAATGCAAGTTAGATTGGCGTTTTTTCATTTCGTCCACATCTGAACGCGACCACAGTGGCCGCGATTCGATTCCGCGACTTCGGACTGAGCAGTGATACTCCAAAGCCACTACGCCACCACGGTAGGCCAAAGCAAATGCCTGCCGTCACGGTACTGAAGCTGCAGAACGAGCTACAAAGAGAAAGACGTACTGCCACATGACTGAAATCAACCGATAACAAGAAGCAGTAGGCGACGAGCTGTGAATAGAGGGGATTTTAAGATTTCTGATTCTTTCGTGCGCGTACTATAGGTGTACTAGATGTGTTTCTTCCTACATGCATGAGCGCTTTCCTTGAGTACATTGACATTACAACAGGAATCACTGTTTTTAAATAAAGACTATATTGCAAGGCATTTTTCGCCTCATTCCACGTACATTGCGGTAGATAGGCGACTTTCTGCCTCGCATTGTTAGGCGCATCTTCAATAATAATTTTTAAAGCACATTTGCCCAACTCTGCGACTGAACTGCGACTGAACTACGACATCCCAGCACAACAGACCGGAGCTCTAATCATTAGGCCACAGACACATTTCTTACTGCATTTGGCCACATTGGCACGCAAAAATCTAACTTGCCAACGCCAAATGACAATTTGGCATGAGTTGCTCATGTGTCACGTAGCTTACAGCTCCAGGGAGAGCAGCAGCTCCAACAAAACGTTAAGATAATAGGCAGCCTTATCATTGCCTCTTGCGTGCGTCACCCTGCCTGATAACAGATTGCTTGTAGAAGCAACGGCAGGGCACTTTCTTGCATGCTCTCGCCATGGCGAGCTAAGCCTTAAATGTGCTGTCTCAGAATGCACCACCTTCGTGATCGGCCCACACTGCCCAGTGTTTCCCTCATCGTACGTCGCACTAAGCGGATGCTGTGCGAGATTGCTTTTACGGTGGGCACTCACTGGCATCCCTAGTCCACCTCCCAGCGCCGCGACAGATCCTCGACGAGAGCGTCTAAGGATGCTCCACAGAACATCGCACCTAGAAATCGCTATAGTCCCCCCCCCCCATCGACATCTGAACCAGAACAACAGCCGAGCACAATGCCGAGAGACCGCACTACACACTAGGAAGACTAGCGGCAGTACCCGGAGCATGAATATTTGAACGCTGTACCTCTCGTTTGTGGGCGGGACATTGTGCCACTAGATCACACACGCACACGCACACACTCGCACGCACGCACTATTGCTTGCCTCATGGGAATAACTCAAACCATCTTGCAGTGACTTAGAGAAACCGAAACGTTGCTTGTTAATAAGGTAACTGCAATTTTCGCATGGCATTGAATTCAACAGTGCGTAGAAAATGCATAATTTTACTAAATGAATCCTGGCCCACCTAATTGTTCCCGAGCGTCTGGGCGATGAAGTACAACAAATAAAAGCGTACGAAAAGTTTTGATACCATTCTGTTCTATACGAGGCATACTTTGTAATTCGCCCACAACGCAGTTTGCCCTATAAGCAATATTAATTTATTTTATCGTAAATCTCCTATGGCTTCCTAAATTTCATTTTTTTTTTTCATTCAAGGCACAGACCCAGCTCCCACCCGTGTGACTTCCAAATTTAGTCTTGCTGTTTAGGGGTACACTAATGATTATAAGTGGCGACGCGAGACCCTCGTTTGTTTACAAGTTCTGAAATGAAATACATAAATCATCGGAAAGGTTCCGACAGCAATATCGCGCAATTTCTCAGGTTCCTTCATTTCCTTCGCGTCGGCATCACTGAGCAGCTTCGCAAGGGTGGCGTCAATACTGATGCCACCCTTGAACAAAGTGCGCTGCTCCGAGGCCAGACGACCCACCCGAGAAATCCGGTGAATGTTCCGTTAGAGAGCTGACGTTTAAGGAGCCTGCGGCGTGAGGACGTCTACATTTTGTGGCACTTCAAGAGGTGATCGAAACATGTCACAGCTATGACTCAGTTGAGCAGTTGTGTAATGAGATAACCGCGGAGAGTAGCCCAATCTTCGTTACTAACGATAGCCGTTCGCGGTATTGGTTGCATTCGAATAAAAAAGATTCGGAGTTTGTCCCTAACTGAAGCATCCTCCTCGAAAACAGGAAAACCACGGAACATGTGTAAGTGAAATCGGAGGAGAAAGAAATGTCTGTCGAATTATCCATGACACGAGACACTAAGGCTACAACCAAAAGAAACCCTACAGACATCTGCAAACAAAATGACCAAAAAATTTATGTTCGCTCTGAGTATAACACACGGATGCGCACTTATCAGATTACTTTTTCTTTAGGGACTAAATCAAATATAAGTTATGCTTACCATTGCTGGCAGGTTTGTTACGCGGTATTACGCGGTATGCTTTGACGACGTGTATTCGATGTACCGTACGTGTGCGCAGAAACCTACATCGCTGAAGTGTTAGGCTTTTTAGCGACAATACTTGTGTGAGGTATTGCGCAGTGGAGGTAGGACACTGCTTACAATAGCAGCCTCGCTGCCGTTTGTGTCGTCGATGAACAATACTGAATTGTTCATGTGTTCAAAAATATGGTTCTTTCTCAAAAAACATGAAAATGAATTTTCTTTTTTTTTGTTTTTGGGCAGTGCTGATCGATTCAAAAGCTGTTTTACCTAGGAGCTCATGGCAGCGGCACATTCCTTTGCGCCGCCGGTGGCCACTGCTGACACCGAGGTGATGTATTTTTTTAACCACTTGAAAGCCGCAGCCACTGCGACACATCTGGACTGCATTTTGCTTCCGTAGTGATCAAGCAGCCGTGACCGTTGGCGCAAAATGCGCCGGCGACAATACGGTCGGAGTATCGCGTTTCAATCGCTGGGCACTGTATAATGTCCAGCTCGAATATCTTAACTTCTGCACTAAGAAAAGTAGCTTGATAATACAAGCGCTACAAGTAGGTCAATGTAACTTCGGGGACTCGGAAAGCAAGGAGAAAAGGTTTCTGTGTGGACATCATCGCCGTACGAGAGGAGCATTGGTGTGCATATCTCTTTTTTCGTTTACCTCCTGACGCAAGGAAAACGTCTTTGCCGTGAGTTTATACGCAATGTACGAGAAAAAATACATGAGTTCTAATATCAGAATATGCCAGCCGGCACCTGTTGCACTTTATGAAAAAAATACCATTCTTTAAAGAGAATCACTTGTCCCTGTGCAGTTATTTGAAGTAGTAGCTTAGCGGGAATAAAAACACGGACACAAGGAAGACAGACAAGGACAAGTGCTTGTCCTTGTCTGTCTTCCTTGTGTCCGTGGTTTTATTCGCACTAAGCTACTACTTCAAATATGGACGACCAACTAGCCCAACAGTCAACTCTTCTACTGTGCAGTTACATCGTACAATCCCAGGGCACGTTAGAAAAATGGTTGAGCGAAAGCGACGTGCTCTTTTTTTTTGCGTGTGTCCGCCTAAAGAATGCTGTCTTCCTAAGAAGCCGAAACCACCCGCGGAACAAAACCCAAACAGCCGCCCGCCCACGGGCGCGCCAATGCACGAGCGGTAGTACATAGACGCGCCGGAGCACACTAGCTCTAAAACGAGCCATGCAACTAGAACGGAGAGAGGGAGGCGCACGGAAAAATTCCCTGTATTCCCCACATAGTGGCAGCACATGACAGAAAAGTAATAGTTAGGAAATTTGCCCGTTTTTTAAACGATGAGACGGCGCCGTAAATATGCGGCATCGACCATTCTTGGACTCGTTCGCGGCGCCGTATATTTACGTCATTGACCTTCAAAGGGTTAATGAGACTGATTAAATAACCGTAGGGGGAACGGAATGCCATTTTCCTATTGTTTTAGGAAATATTTTCGAAATCAATTTTTTTCGCCCTATCCTTGGCTCAAATTGTTCTTTGTGGGAGTCTCTTTCGGCGCTAGAGGAAAGTTGTTTTAAGTAAAGGTCGGTATTCGAATTAAAAGAATTACCGTCTAACATATACAAGAGTTGTAATCTCGCGATTTTTCTACATTCAGGAAGCTGAGGAAATTGAAGAACATCTAACGTATTAATGACACAATCTGTCTCCTAAGGCAGATACAGACCGGGTCACCCCTCACCCCGGCAGTGCTACAACTTGCTTCATTCAGAACTCTATTCGAGTGGTGCGTGCGGTGTTCGTGCTGTGGGTCCGGCGGACCAATGACACATCATGTCGGACTGTGCCAGGTTCCCGACCGAAGCTACATCCTGGACATACCCGCTCGAAGTTGAAAGTGCAGTGCAGTCTACAGACAAGGACACTCAACTATGGGTCGTCCAGCAGGCCCGGGGTGCGCTCGAAAAGCACAAGCCTCATGACCCACCACAAACAGGCCGAACTGGGGTAGTGCAGAGTAGGGCATAACCCTGGGTCGACGCCTGGCCGACGTGACAACGCGTTAAACCGTCTGTTGCCAGCATTTTAATAAGATTATTCCTATCCTATCCTATGTGTGTCGACAATATGAATGGAGCCTGTCTTCTATTGATATTTTCGATCATGTCTATACGACATTTTTGGTTCGGATCACATACAACTAACGCTCACATACTCAACGAGGGATGCACAAAGGTTGCATACGCGGTTTACTTTGCTTCAGAGTAGCAAGCTTTAAATTCCTTCAGAGATGCTACAACCTCCTCTCAGCTTTTGCGCAAACGTCATAATTGTCAGCTTCGGAGTTTAGATCTGAAGATATTGTTGCGCCAAGGTATTTAAAAAGCGTTCACTTGTGTAAGATGGTGTCCGTCAATATGATAGTCAAATGCTAGCATGTTCGAAGTTCTTTTTCTAAGCAGTATGTCTGATGTCACGCTAAAATCACTTTTCATTTTATTCGCGCACCAGGCCACGATGACCTGCATCGCAGAATTTAATACGATTTGGATCTAGTAACTGCTCCACCTGAGTAAAATTAACAATCACCCGCAAAAAACGTAGGGTAATATTTGAAGGAATGGTGTCTGCAACATCATTTATGCAGCACAAGAACAGACCTGGATCCAGTACGGACCCCTGAGGGACGCCGAAGTCACCACCAAAATGGTTGATTTTGCATTGTTTACTTGGACGAATTGTGTTCCGTTAGGTACATTTTTATCTATCCCACAATTTCGAGGTTAATTCCTCGATCTAAAAGCTTTACGATCAGCCCTTCACGAGGAACACGATGAAATGTCTTAGACATGACAAGGCAAATTGAGTCGAGCTCTTCTGTTTCGTTAAGGGATTTTGCAAAGTCGTGGACTATCTTAGGGAGCTGAGTAACCGTTTACAGCTTCCGTCTCTAGCCGTGCTGTTTGGGAAAAAGAATACGAATCTTCAGGTTAATGAAATAAGCTTTTGTACATTATATGCGTAGACATCTTACAAGTACATGTAATGGAAATTGATCCGTAGTTTTGAATTTTGTATTTATTTCCAGATTTAGAAACCTTTACTAAGTAAGCATTTCGGTAGTGGTGTGGTAATATCTGTTGCTGAAGTAATGTATTAAAGGTACCAATAAGTACTTTGCGACCCATTCTGCACAGCACAATAAAAATGCATTGGAAATAAAATCTGGGTAAGCAGTTATGTTCATCTCAATGGCAAAAAAAAATATTGCCTGCTTAGAGAGGAGCTGGAGGTGTAGATTTTAATAAAGAGAAAAGAGAAGAGGTTCGCCTGCAGAGGGTGTCTAACCTGTTACTCCTCACTAGGTAAGGGGAAGTGGGAGATACAGGGAAAACGTAAGAGGCAGGTGATTATGATATTGCAAAATAAACTACCATATACAGTTGTCCAATACGCAAATGCGTGCTTTACACACCTTGCACACAGGAGTAATCTTGTCCGCACAAAGCTTTATCACGCAAACAGATTTCGCACTGTCATAGGTCCTAGAGACGACCGTCCAGGCCCTGCTCAGAGAGAACAACATCCGGCATACCCACGTCCTGCACTGCTGATCTCTGACAGCTGGCGCCTAAATATACGACTAGAAGGGAAGGCTAGTTGGTGGTAATTCATGTTTTGAAGAGTAACAGCACAACGGACAAGGACTTAGGCAAGGAAGATCTCGACACTGGCGCTGACTCAGAAATGAAGTTTATTTCGAGGAATATCACATTGATAAACACGGACCGACAGAGTGCTTTTGTACACACGGGCAACGAGGGGATAAATTATGATAGAAAGAGGATGCAGTGAATAAGTAAAGCCAACGCCGTCATGCTATGAGTGAATAATAGCCACTCTTCTCTCGTGGTGGCTTTTATACATGGAAGGATCGCGGAGTAATAGAAAGGCACCGTCCGAATCCACGTTTCCTTTGGAGGTCTCTTGAATAAAAGAAACGCCACTACTAGACCTGGCAACACTTGCGGACTAAATGTAAAGAAACCCCTAATTCAATTTGCGATTTGGCACGTTTCTCATATTTGGGAAGAGAAACACCGTGCAAGTTTGTACATGCGAACTATTGACGCAGGGCTCGCAGACGCAAAGCACAGCAGCATCAAGCCGACAACACGCTACCGCGCGAGTGGCAGTTCAGGAGATCAGTTCTTCAGTCACGATCCGATGAGCGCGTGTGAGGGAATGGCAGTACATTCTCGCAGGCTAGGAACAATGGCGCACAATACTTTGAGCAAACAGGTTTCGCTGTGTCTTCTGCGCACTGCGTAGACAAACGAATATTGCGCACGCAGGGTAACATTTAACATGACATCGTGAATGTCGTTGGTCGTCAATATCCAAGCGAAGTATCGTCAACGAACGCAAAAGAACAGAAAGCTTCGCTTACATCAATTCCCACAGTCGTGGCATCTGCACGATCTTTTTTTAATCTTGATCGCTGTGTCCTACCAGACAATAAATTTGAAGCACAAAGGGCAATATTGCTCCCAAATGTCCAATATTAAAGCACAGAAGAACTAATCTGCAGACAGATGGACTGAAATGGTCTATACATTTTTAGTAACCACCTTTCAGTCCGTCCTTTCAAATATTCACCTGTCAAATCGTCTGCCAGTAAATTAAGGCGACCCTCAAGGATCGCTTCATAGCCGCATATATTTGTCACGCACATTGTTGACTCATTTCTGCTTGTATCCTTTAACATCGGAATGTTCACCGATAATATTGTCGTTTATCGCACAATACATAAAACACCCGATTGTACATGTCACAGGAGAAATTCACTAACATACTAAAATGTCGTGACCGCTGGTTATAAGCTGCTTCAGTGCAAAAAAAATGTTTTTTTTCTGAAGAAGTAATCTCCTGGTATTTTCTTACCAAACCCGAAACAAACCTGTCCAAGTAACACAGTCATATAACTATATAGCCGGCACTGTGTCTAATGGTCTGTGCTAGTGTATGTATTTTTAATATCACATGATCTGTTAGTAAAAGTTTAGGCTCGTTAAGGTGGCAATCACAGACATGCGCCACAAAACATTAAATTAGTTGTCCCTAAATCACGTTCTTGCGTTCTCTTGGCTAGGTGGTCTTTTAGCGTACCGCATTTCACGTCGCTAGTTTCTTTGTAGGTTATCTAAATTTTACCGCGCCGGTCGCGACTGCGCCATCATTAAGTACCGCGACAGTACAGCAGCAATGACGGCCTCTGTCGAGCCTCTATCGCGATAGACATAACAGGGCGCTAGTAATCATTCAGGCACAACTGCACTGCGCTCGATCGCCATGCCCAGAGAAGAAGATGAGGACAAGGACGAATCGTTCGGTCGGGGCAAGTAAAACAACAACTACCGACAACTCTCTGCCCTGCGCTGAGAGTCCTCCGAGTTGTTGTCGTTTCGCGATTCGTCCAGCTCAAACGATGAGCGTGCATTCAACGCTGGCTCTGCGACTGGCCCACGCATTCCTTGTGATGTGCATTATACCGAAAGGTACGTTTTACTTCCTGTTCCCGTTCTTACGCACGCGACCGGCCACTGTAGACATTGTGGCCATCGCCCATCCTTTCCGCTTCCCTGGGTTTAACTGGTGCACAAAGTGCGGTTTTTGTTCACCGTCATCTGGTAAGCTGGCTCACATTTAACATAAGCGAAACCAGTCAGATGCGGTTACCTACCGATGGTTATGAACAGATCGACTGATGAATTATTTGTGGCAAATAGTCGTAAAGAGATTAGGAACGTACTTAATTACGGCGTACCACTTTTGGTATCTGACATTCATTCAGCTTGTCTTTTGAGGACATGTTCTCTTTTGATGACTTCCCACTGGTTTGGGGTCTCTGGGGTCTCGCTATGTTGTAACCACTTCCCGATAAAAGAAAAAAAACTGTCGGTTAGGTATCATGTAGATGTGGTGTTAAGTTGAAAATGGTATAAGTGATGCCCCTCCATGCCGTGAACACGTAGCTATAGTCAGCAGCTGAGAATATAAACAAAATGGATGAAAATGAGCATTAAAGTTTCGATGATCGTGACCATATTATTATTATTATTATTATTATTATTATTATTATTATTATTATTATTATTATTATTATTAGTGGCACCCAACTTAAACTGGGCGGTGACAAATCGTCACCTAGCCGGCATAAGGTAATCGGGTATGCTATACGTACATAATTTTATTTCTGGTATTATTGTATATACTTAGTTAATATTTTTATCTCTTGTTCAGAAGTTCATATACCTTCTACTGCACCCGCCATGGTTGCTTAGTGGCGACGGCTTTGGGCTGCTCAGGAAAAGGTCATGGGATCAAATCCCCGCCACGGCGGCCGCATTTCAATGGGGCCATATGCGGAAACACCTCTGTACTTTTTAGGTGCGCGTTAAAGAACTCCAAGTGGTGGAAATTATTCCGCCTTCCCTCACTACGGCGTGCCTCATAATCAGATCGTGGTTTTGGCGCGTAAAACCACATAATTTAATTTTATGTAAGTTCACATAATTTACATATTTTTGCATAATTTAATGCGGCGTATGTCTACCTATGCGCGATATTTACTACTAGTGCCATTTGCCGTGTATGCGCTACCTTGCACGTGTTCACACGGTATCCGGAATGTTTTCGCGGATGCCCACGCTCTCGTCGCGTCGTAGCCTTTGCGTACATTGAAACACATGGTGTACTTGGCACCCTTCTCACGGATTTGGCGTATCCTTAATCTTGCTATCTTCCGGCCACTTCTAGAAAAACGAGTCAACCACGTGTCGACGTTAAAAGGAACAGAATCGACACAAATGCGTGTGAAATACGATACGAATAAAATACGAAATGAGTAAGTAAACAACATAATAAAAGCGATAAAGAGGCTAAACAAGGATATATAATCACAATTTCTTTATTCAATCATTTGAACCACCATGTACGTCGACCTCCTATTCGCTAGCATCGAGATTTGTTTGACTCTTCCTTTTTTTTTTTTGCGTCGTCACTTTCGGAACTACGTCCAATTCCACATCAATGGTTCAAATCACAAAGCTTTTTTTATCTTACGCACATATAACTGTTGGCATAGCATCTTCGTCAATAATATGTTAAGCATCAGAATTGGCGGTAACTTCCTCTCACGACGAATTCTTTTCGCGAGGCTTTATTGTTAATACAGGCCCTGCTGTTCCGCTGCTTCGCCAAATTTTTTATGATACCTAACTGCATGTGGTGCTCTGTACCTTTGGGCCCTTCCTTGGATTTCGTGGGCGCGTACTGTGCAAACTCTTCTGTGTGGTAGCAAAACTTATTTAAAAATAAATATTGCCACTTCAACCCAAAATTGAATCACTCAAACCGATAGCAAATTTTTGCATTGGGCTCGGGCACCTCACATCCTGTTCTAACAAAATGTTATTTCCGCGGGATGGGAGAAGCATCCAATGCGACAGTAAAATAGTAGACAGCTATACAAAGTAAACATAATAGCTTTATCTGCCGTATAAGCTCTTAAGCATTCCTTTACTAACTAAGTTAACAATCATGGTGTCATGCGCGCACAAGCAAACCTGAACACATCTCACTCGATGAACAAGCAGTCGCTGTCAAAATCCTGAAGTGAGAAGGCAAAGGCAAAGCACCCAAAGCGATAGCAAGGTTTACCGTCGCTTTCAACCTCTTAGGATTGTGTTTTAACGATACGTTGGGGCGACACATTTGTGCGACTCAGTGTGCGAGGGAATGGGACCTGCGCACTGGGAACAGCGTCCTGACAGCTAATACACGTCTCAGCACACAGACCACTTGGGAACCGCCACAGTCGTCACCGAGACGCCGCCCATCTGTGGTGTACGAGATGAGACCGAACGAAAAACGTCGGAGTTTGTAGAAGCATTTAAAGCGGGCTTGTTGGAACCTATCAATTCTTGGGCTCCGCACACACAAACGAAACACGAGAAGTGGACAGGAAAAGCACTGGTCTAACAAATGAAAGTATTTATTTCAAGAAAAAAATTTATGTAGCCAGTAGCCAGGAAAGCCACGTGGATTGCTTACAAAAAGTCATTGTACACTCACGAACAATCAATAAGCGAGATCCCTTCGTTTGCCAGGGAACTGAAGGCTGACTTGTACAAGTGTTATTGTTCTCAACTATGTTGTATGCCTCAGCAATCTCACATGTGCGCTGGTCGTGATGTTTCATAATGATCGAGGTATACTCAAAGGAATGCACCACGCCGCAATCCCGACAATGGCAGGCAAGATATCACGACACCAGTCCCTGTAAAGAATTGGCATGTTTACACAGCCGGATATTTACACACCGGCCCATCTGCCCTATGTAGACAGGCAGACCCGGCTGTATTCGATGCAGTAGTACTGCACAAGATACCTTGCACGTGTGGCAAGGTCTAGGTGGGACCGACTGGCCGGTGTGTGAATATGAGGCTACGTGAACATGCAAATTCCTTAAAGGGAGTGGTGTCGTCGCATCTCGCTATCCATTGCCGTGATTGCGGCTGCGCCACCATCATTATTCAATTACACATTTTTATTCAGTTACCCATATTCTTTATTCGTTATTACTCGATCATTACGAAACAGCACGGTCAGCGCACACGTGAGATTGTCGAATCATACGAGATCATCAAGAACAAGAACATTTGTATAAGACGTCAGTTTTCCGGGCAAAAGAAGTCACGTTTTGCGATCGTGAGTGTACGATAACTATTTATATGTTCTCCACATTACTTTCATAATTACTGCTTACATAATATTTGTCAAACAAAAACTTTCAGTTGTTAGACTAGCGTTTATCCTACTTTCTGGTGTTTCCTTTGTGCGAGCGCTGGCCAAGGACGGTGTTTGCAGCTTGATGTTTACCGCCTCTTGTACTCAGACGACTGCGTGAATAACGCCAGGGGGATGGGGGGGCAAGGCCACTGTCGAATGCGATCACTAGCGTTCCGGCTTCGCCGCCGTGAAGCATGCGCTAGCGTTTATGACGAGAACACTCATGCCAGAAGCGGAAGGCACAATCCTGTATACTAACTCATTTGGCGAGCCGACTGAGCGTAACGTGAAACTGCGTCCACTGGGCCTCGCCGCTTTTCGAGCCAAGTGCATTATGCCTCTGGCGTCACTATAAGCCTTCTGATCCACCATGCACGCACCGTGCATGCGTCGTCGATACCGTACACAGCTCGACGGCGGCGTTGACTGCAGGAGCGCGCCTGAGTTGTCAGTAAAATTGCAATAAAAATGGTGGGTGAGGCCGGGTGGTTCTTCCGATGGTGTTGTCAGTTTTGCTGCAGTACCAATGAGTTAAGGCAAACTCATGCGTTAAACGAAGAAATACGCAAAGGATCCTCAATATTCGCTGAGACATTTGAAAGTTTTAAGACTGTCCGTAAGCCTCATAGCTTTTACGGAACGCCTGGTTAGAGGAGCCAGTGGACGGTAGAATTTGCGCTCGTAGCGACATACTGAAAGGCTTAGTCCACCTGCTACGCTTTTGAAACATTTTTCATTTATTTGAGCGCGGTCTTCAAAGAATGCTTCATTCCGATATCCATTATATGAACACTCCAGGCGCATTTTTCCGTCGCCGTCACATTGACGCTCCGTGTTAAGACCAAGGGCGATAAGAACGTCGCCGTGCGTCGTATGCTGTGTGTGTGAGTGAAATCACGCGAGGGAAGCCGACGATCGCGGCTCAATCTGGCACGCGCAAAGGAAGAAAGCGGAGAGCAAACGCGCCGCCTCCCGTCGCGCGACAGACCATGGTCCTTGCTAAATTTGGCACGCGCAAAGGAAGAAAGCGGAGAGCAAACGCGCCGCCTCCCGTCGCGCGACAGACCATGGTCCTTGCTAAATTTGGCGCGCGCAAAGGAAGAAAATGAAGAGAGAACGCGCCGCCTCCCGTCGCGCGAAAGACCATGGTCCTTGCTCAATTTGACGGGTGCTAAGGAAGAAAGCGGAGAGCAAACGCGCCGCCTCCCGTCGCGTGAAAGACCATGGTCCTTGCTCAATTTGACGGGCGCTAAGGAAGAAAGCGGAGAGCAAACGCGCCGCCTCCCGTCGCGTGAAAGACCATGGTCCTTGCTCAATTTGACGGGCGCTAAGGAAGAAAGCGGAGAGCAAACGCGCCGCCTCCCGTCGCGTGAAAGACCATGGTCCTTGCTCAATTTGACGGGCGCTAAGGAAGAAAGCGGAGAGCAAACGCGCCGCCTCCTGTCGCGTGAAAGGCCATGGTCCTTGCTCAATTTGACGGGCGCTAAGGAAGAAAGCGGAGAGCAAACCCGCCGCCTCCCGTCGCGTGAAAGACCATGGTCCTTGCTCAATTTGACGGGCGCTAAGGAAGAAAGCGGAGAGCAAACGCGCCGCCTCCCGTCGCGTGAAAGACCATGGTCCTTGCTCAATTTGACGGGCGCTAAGGAAGAAAGCGGAGAGCAAACGCGCCGCCTCCCGTCGCGTGAAAGACCATGGTCCTTGCTCAATTTGACGGGCGCTAAGGAAGAAAGCGGAGAGCAAACGCGCCGCCTCCCGTCGCGTGAAAGACCATGGTCCTTGCTCAATTTGGCGCGCTCAAAGGAAGAAAGCGAAGAGCGAATTGGTGTCATCAGAACAATGGCAGGTAACGTACCTGAATATGGTTGCGCGGCCCTTGTAACATTCGGCACTCCTTAGAGAGCCGCAGGCACCATTGTTTGTACGCAAAGACTTTCACACGTCCGATATTTAGACGCTTGTAGCACTGAAACTTTTTGGCATAGGTGAACGAGGAAGGTGGCTACTATTACGTGCCTGGAGATGGAGCAATCCTTGAACACCATATAACCAAGCTACAGCGCTTGCACCGAAAACGACCGATGTGCATGGTTGTAGCGAATTCGATATGAGGCTTATAAGCAACACGAGTTGCGAATTCGCGGTCACCATACTACTACAGCATTCGGTTGATACATACACAACCGACAAACAACTATGCTTCATTGACACATTCGTTCATAATACGCGGTTGCACTGCCTTTTTCTCGCAGGTACCGTAGCTGTGTACCACGGGAAGCTTATCGGCTCGATCACCACCTACTATCACAATTTCAGGGGTACTGTGTATGCCGCTACTGCTAAGAGCATCGTCATTACGGACCTCAACTACGATGGAGGGGGTCCCGGTAGGTCTACTTCATTGCGTTGATGCTTTTGCATCGAGACATCGGCACATTGTTCTCAGTTTACTTTACTAGCCACAAATATTTTTATGTTCGGCAGGATATCTAAAATTACCAGTGGCAGTTAGTACGATGACGTCATCAGAGCTATAATAATTTTAAAGGCGGCACAATATCTGTAAGATAAGTCGCCCTGTAAGACGTTACGATTTACAAATCTTCGTAGATTAAGTTGTAGGTATTGCTGTTTAGCATATGCTGCTTTTGAGGCATTGAAACTGGTAAGTGGTAGTAGCATGCATGAGTATAACCAGATATTAACTCAATTTTATTAAAACCCGCATAAAATTGTTTGCAATGTTCACTGGTGTTCAAGTATTTTCATTAAAGCCTTCTTTGCGCTTGGTGGAATAAGTTAGCCGGGAAGGCGAAAATATTCAGCAGTGTATTTCTCAAATGAATGTGTTGAATCTTCGGCTGATATTCTGCCCGCAGTATTTGAAACTGGAGTTTTAGTGCTTGCGTCCATCGGCCAAAGATGCGTTTGAAGGCAGTGCAATAACTGCCTCCTAATGATTTAATCTGTTTATTTGACTAAGTTCTAGTGCACTACACTGGTTTGACTTTATTATTTTCTTTGGCAGCTTGCGATACCCAAGTGTAGCCTGGCGGGGCATACAATCTTCTACAGTTCTTAGTATTTTTTATAATCCCACCTGAACACACTTGTCTATGCTTCCGGGTCGGTGGCTTGGCAACGTAACAATCTTGGCTTTAGTGGGAAATTAGAACTATCACTATTTTCTGGGGGGAACCAGGAGAAATCTGCTGCACTGCTGCTGAAGCGTATGCCTTCTACCTAGCTTGTAACGGTCCGTGAGGATTAAAACCAGTCGAAATTCTAAATGGCTTGAACACGTCCACTTTACTTACACGCTTGCAGCTGCCCATTTTTGGGCTGGTTCCAACGTTGGATTGGACAATCATGGCGACCAGCTGCTTGACGAAGAAATGAGGTGCGTACAGTGTGTACCTGGTGTATCTAGACACCAACAAAGAGTCACAAGTGACGAGAGAAATAACGACAGTAGGAAATGACAATGTGCTGTCAAGATTCGACATCTTTATCGCCTATGCTTCCTGGACAGAAATGAATAGTTATCGAGAAAGACAGAGAGGGCAAGCGTGGTTGTGTGAAGGTGCCGCTGGCCACGTCAACACTCGTGCGTGTATCGGCTCTGTGCCTAATATTTATTTAGCTGTCTGCAGCCCCCCATCACTTTGCAAGGTGTCTACACTGTCTCCAAAAGTGGGCTATGCTTACAAAATATGGACAGTTTGCACCCTTAACTCACCACAATGAACTTTCCCGGAGCTAGGAACGTCTAGCAAATACAAAGAGAAGTAAAACAAACAGGTGTGCCTAAAGCAGCAAGAGAGCTCATACTTGTGCGACAAACTACGCGTAGTTTCCTTCACTGCGCACTTACAAACGCCGTTTTAAGAGGTTTCTGCCGTACACTGAGTCTCTTAATAAGCGCCGCGTACGGGCATTTGGGCCACAATAGCAAAGCCCCAATGGAAACCACTCGTACTTAATACGTTGCTCGTCTTTCCTTCCCTTTCGCCTCTCGCTGTCTTCTTTCCTTTTAGATTTCTTTCGCGCTAAAAAGCAGCATGTTAAGTAAATACCAACTCGCCCAAGAACAAGTTAAACCACTGGTAGTACGTGCTTGCAATTTTCTAGTGATATCGCCCGAGTTTGGACCGCATGGCTTGTCCGTGGTCTTGTAGTGGTGAGGGGCACTTCTGAAGGGAAGAGAGCAGCAGATACAATCCACATTGGAAATTGCCTTTCACGCTGCTGCATACTGTCACCGATTCCACCGGCCTTCACAGCTACAAGACCGCTGACACGCCGTGTGATTGACACCAGCGCGGTGTTATGCGAATTTGCAAATGTGTAACATCTTTTTCCTAACAGCACTCCTGAATGCGTGAACCAAGCACATCATAGCTCTTTTTATTTGGCATCATTTGTTCCAGTCTAGCCACAAAAATATTTTTCGGAGTTATAAGTTTCTAGTATATTAACATATAAGCCTTGGCGCTAATTAAATAACGACTCTTCCGTGTATACAAGACGGACTTTACGTGACGTTCGGAGCTCAAAATCAAGTGATGATATAAGTAAACATCATAATATTTTTGATATTCTGAACTTTTATGTTTCAATGTCCCCGAAGTAAATAAATGGCAGAAGTTCGAGAAAAATAATACTATATTTTAACAAACCCATCATTTGAAATTAAGAACGATCTTCAAGAAAGCGAACAATTATCTGCGCCACTCGAAGCGACAACAAAGCTTTGCCAAATCCATGTGCAAATGCATGCTGCCGTGTTGCCATACTCTCAGCATGCGTACGCCATGTCAGCACGTTTCCATTTAATATTGTTATTAAGAAACTATTTGCTGGAGAGTGAGCTTTTGGTATCAGCCAGTGTACTAGTTCATTAGGAAAGAGAGAGACGCTTCGATGCGCTCTTTTAATTTCTGCAGCTAAAGCACCTTATTGTCGGCGCCGTTTATTTTATATCTTTGTTTTATTATCGCAAGTTCAATAGCCTGCGCGCTGCTAATACACGATGGCTTTCTGTATATGTTTCAATCTTTTGTTCACTTTGGCTAATTACTTTAGTTTGATTACCTGAAGCCCGTAATCTTTTGAAATCGATAAAATCTGAAAGACTATAGCGAGCGTAAATCTTTTTACAAAATTACATGTATTTAGCCTCGAGCCAAAGATGCGCACAAAGTATGCGTTCTCCTAGGGTTGAAACGTGCAATAACGATCACCCCCGAAGGCGTGGCAGGTACATGCAGTTTTTATCTGTGAATGGCTGCTGACAAAAATACTGGGAACGTTATACCTCTTGGCTTCGGATTACGCTCGAGAATCTCTGCGTGCAATATCGGTGTGCAACGCGACAACGCAAGCTATTGTATTTGCTCATTTCGTAGCACCAAGGTATTGAAGCCCTACAAGAATGCCACGGTTTTCCTGAGGTTGCCCAGGAAGATCACTGAATACAAGTCTTTGGGCATCTACTGCGAACTGTTCGGGGTATGTGGTGCTTCTCGGTATTTTTTCAGTGGTTATGCTAGGTAAATAATCCATCAGAGCTTTTGAAATCACCGCTGATAGCTCAGTGAACGTTCTGCCACAATTGCATTATTACAGCTTCGACAGGACACTTGGCTCTCTTGAGGCCACCTTTAACCCTTTTATTAAAAGAGTGATTATCACCACCAGCGGCTATCAAATATTAACCACAGAAAACGTTTTGCGCGACGACAGTAAAGCCCTATCTTCTTGATCTTTCGTAGAAGATTATGCGCCAACTGTATTTAAACAGACCAATGCTGACTTATCACGCCAAAAATCACCTATTCTAGTGGCGGTTGAAACATTTTGTGAAATTGACCCGTAGACGGTAGCATTCATTATATAGTTAACGGCGTCACCTGCTCAGTTGTTCCAAATTAATATGTACACTCCAGGCGCATTTAAGCCGTCCACCTCGGCGTTGCCGTGATGTTCCACATAAAGTCCAAGTGCGATAACATCACGACCGCGCGCCGTATGCTTTAGGTGCGAATGAAAGCGTCGCGCGAGGGTGAGTCGACGATGGTGGTTCAATCTGGCGCGCGCAGAGGAGGAAGGCGGGGACAAAGCGCATCGTCTTCCATCGGGCGCAAGGCATCGGGAAGGGGGGAGGGGTACTATTCCGGTGGCGGCTGCATATAGAGCGACCGAGCGCGGCCGTGCGGGCCCTATATTGAAAGCGATCTGCGATGGGGACAGAGTGCGCCGAGTGCTGATAGCTTCCGGTGCGCTGTGTTCTCGCCGCTCAGTATGCGTTGAGGGGAGAGGCAGCACGAAGGACAATTCGCTCGCTGCTGCTGTCGTGCTTCGTCGCCCCAGCAGTTTGACAGTGAGGGTCCGCGGTCATCGAGTAAGATGCGTTCATGTGTGCTTGTTTGCGCGTGACATCATGCTTGTTAATTTAGTTGGTAAGCCAACGTTTACAAGTTCATACGGCCAATAAAACTGCTATTCTTACTTTGTGTAACTGTTTAAGAATTTGCTATCGCAATCGATGCTTCGCTTTTAGGATGAAAGTGCGACTTTTTCACCTCGCTATAAGCGCGCAATCTTGCACACAATACAATACCATAAGATAAGTTAGGAATCATCTGTCTTTCATCATTTTTTTTCAATCAGGCAGCGCAGTCGCTTATCAGTGACCATCGAATGCTACCGGTGGAGATTGGTAGGTGAATGTGAATGATCATTTGAGAGGCGTCGCTCGGTGAATTTCTATTGCCACGCTAGTGTTCACTGCGATTTATATTTGGTTTACGAATTGTTCTCAAGCATACAATATTAGATTTTTTGTTCATTTGTTTTAATGACCAACGTGTCAAACTTGCATCGAAGGCTGACTTCGGCAACGTCCAGATCCCGACCGACTACGAGCTGCCCAAGGAGCAGAGCCTCGGCAGGCTGACGGCCAAACAGCACAACACAATGGCTGCGGAAGTCATCCTGAAGGATAGCGCCACAATTATTCTCAAGGGATTTGAGTACAGCGCCGCCTGTCCAGGATGTAAGCTGGCCTACACTATTGTGCATACTTTTTGGCAATAGAAATGCAAAAGCGGAGAGCTAAAATATTTTTCCCGCATTCCTTGCAAAGCGAGACTACACAATAGTAGTAAATCATTCGTTTATTTTTTTTCTCTTGACCAATAGCTGTTATCACGTCGGAGATGCCGTCGGCAGTGCTGCTTTAATCTCTCGCACGATGTGTAATTCCTTGGACTTCGCTTAACTTCATTATCACCCACTTGAGCAATTCTTGTGTGAAATAAAGATACTTCGCAGCTTAAGCTGCATAGCCGAGCAAGAGCGGGTGTTTTACGCTGGGCAAAATTACGCTAACGAAAGCCAGCCAGAAATGCGTAATCATCAATGAAATTTATAGAATACATTGTCAGAAATGCTCAACGCTGTACATACTAAAACGAAATTCTTTCTAGAGCTGGGCTCGTTTTTTTTTAACGTGGGAGCTAACATTAATTAATGGCAGACCACTGCGGTTGGTCTCGTAGCGCTGTGCTGGTTCTGAGCACCATACGTGATCAGTCGATTATCTCCTCAGTCCCAACATGATTATTTATTGATTTGGCGGTTCATTCTTTCGTTCTGAATAAGAAGTTGAAACAAGAACGTTGGCGAATATTTTGAAGTTGGCAATTAGGTTGAATATTTAATTTTTGCGCATATGCATAAGGGGACATAATTATATTTAAGAAAGAAGTCCCACAGAAAACACTTCAGTGGGATTTTTATCATTTATGTTACAAAGAATACCAAAACTGCTAAACGGTAAATAAAATATGGTAAGAACAATATTCGAGTAAAAATGCCAGCAGTTGACGCATTACAGAAATTAGGGTAAGATAATACCAAACGCGCGAAATAATTCAGAAACACAAAACATAAAAACTGCAGTTTATCTCACAAATGAACATATGCGTGAATCTTGCTATTGGTTACGTACAAATAAAATCATAAAGCTGGCGTTTATAACACGGCACATAAAAAGCATATTTATATAAGGCAAGAGATTCCAGAATTTAATTAGAATAAAACCAGCTATTTGACACTTAAATGGTACGGACCTCGAAAAGTAAAAAAGATTGTGTGGAGAAAAAAGTGTACCATTTTAATTAGCAAGTTTTCGCATGAAATCAACTTTGAGAAGGTTATGGTCTTGAAATGATAGATATGCAGCGTAATGTCATGAGAAATAACATGAGTCAGTTGCTTAGTTTCTACAAACGGTAAGCTGTGAACTCCTAAGTTACTTTGCAGCTGCGAAAATTTTTCAAAATATGTAGGTCCCGAATTTGCGGTAATCGGCATATTGTACTTCATCCTACAACGCGGCCAATTCATGTAGCCTCAATTCGCAAATAAAGAATGCCTATCTTCTGGGGGTGTATCTTTACAGTATAAAAAAAAGCCTGAATTCGGTCTTCCTGTGACTATTGCTAGCTGAGATGGTAGTAGTTGTGTTTTCTGAAGAAGGGCAAGTTCAGCTAGAGGTACATCACAAGGGTATATCATTTACACAAAGGCAGTTTTCACCTTTGGAACTTAGGTTTTTCAAGTTGGAAGTGCCTCATGCTGCCATTCCTCAGGCTCGTAGTTGGGCACGGCCCCACGGGTCTCTTCTATTATTTAGAACTAGGATGTTATCCATAAGCAGTGACTTCCCACCAGCTCCACTTGAACAGTGACCTTTGCTTTCTTCGGTGTGCTACTACATCAACACAAATATATCTGCGACAATCAATGATAATCTCGTGCTCTTACTCTCAGGTATGGATCCGTGTTATTACCGCGTATTACATTCTCAGTTCCGGACGACTCCGTCTACTTCGTGCTGTGTCTTCTATTGCTGCTTATATTCACGTTAGAAGCGGCCGCAATTTTCTTATTTCTATTCCTTGTTGCTTGTCCGCATTAGTGGAAATTTGAGGCCTCAAATTTTGCGCGCCTCCTCCTCTCCATCATTCTTCCTTAGACTCCTATCACCGTTTTTGTATTATACCAAAAGGCATGGTTCTCAGCCGACTTGATCTATAAAATGAAGGGGCACTGGAAGGGGCATGACATGAATACCGGGCCACGCAGTTAGTGCGAATCCTTCTCCGGAGCATGCGTATATGGTCCAAAGTAATACAAGCATATGACCGTTCCTAATTTTATGTAGCAATGTGCTCAGTCATGCGTTCAAGTAGCAAAAAAAAAGCCTCCCAATTCAGGGCTGAATTCATCACTATCGTGTGCAGAAAACATTTTCATGGCCTGGCTGCTCACGTTATTTTAACAGCGATGCCAAATTGTGTTTAGACTGTATTGCCTTACTCCTCGCGCTGAACACAGGAAGCGCAAGTGCCTGTTGTCACTAATTCGCGACAACGAACGCAGAAATCAAGGCATTCCGCTGCTATATTAGCATTCAGGTATACTATATATTTATTGAACCGATAATCTCGAAGTACCGGAGAAAAAAATATTTTTTACAGCCATTATCACGTTAGATAAAGGTCCATAAAAACGGAACGTTGTGACCTTGCATGTAGCTGATATCAGGCAAGTTGCCTCGATGCGCTCTAGTTTCTCGTTGAGTTTATTGTCACTAAGTGGTGCTTCCATACGTTAATACGCAATAGCTCTTATCGAGAAAACGATAAGAGCAGAGACCTAAACGACCCCGGAATTATCGCGCGTATACATATCGCATGACTCAGAAGGGTTTGGGTGCGAGCTAGTTGGTACGGATCATTCATATTTAAAACAGCGCAACAAACACGGACAAGGGAGGACACAGGATGCAGCGCTCGTCCTGTGTCCTCTCTTGTCCGTGTTTTTTGAGCTGTTTTAGATATGAACATATCGCATGTTGCAACTTCGCTGCCCAGGGCGTTATGAGGTTCAATGGAGAAATTGTGATGCAAAGAATTAACTTCAGCAGATGTGCTCGTTCTGAACAGGTTAGCTTGGCCGTGGTGCTTAAGTTAACAAGTTGGTAGTTGAGTGCTGATATCAGTAGGCATGTAGTTTGACTCGGCAAATGGTCCGTCGCAAATATCGTGTTAGCGGTTTGAAGTCCTTATCGCCGTTTTACTTAATTTTCTGACACCAAGCGAATCGTTTTATCACATTGAATATTACCGAACAGTATGCATGCTGTTTTTGTAAGCCTATGGTAAATTTTTTTGATGTTTATTTCTTGTCTTGAAGCAATCAGCAATATAATTTAGCAAGGCACCACGCTATCAGACCGTTGAAATCATTACGGACTTGCATGATTGATCTTAGTGAGTAGTGAAAGGCGACTAGTCAGCACAATAGGCTGGTTGGAACGAGACAACAGTTCACTGTTGTGACAGTGGCCAATATAGTAAGTGAATAAAGTGAGAGACTGAGCTCTAGTCATAACAAATTCGCTGTATTTCTGTAGACAATCATTTCTGAGTTCTCTCCCATTGACTTATAGAAGGCGTGAGAAAACTATTTCTTCCTAGATACACTTAAGAAGCGTGTATACTTATGAGCAATATATTCGCTCTGGAATGCGGCAGAGCCAATGCTCTTGCATATTCCCGCAGCTGTTTACGCATTCTCATGACACTTATACCCCGTGTCTGACCGCCGTTTTGAAACGTTACTCTATGCACATTTTATGCTTTGAAGAGTTTTTATTCCATTGCAGTGCAGCACCTGTTCCTATAAGTAGGCGTTCCAGTCCGCGGAACATTGAATAAAACGACAAAGCCAAATTGTTATTGTAATTGCCTGCAGCTGCCTTTTTCGTGGCGGGCCTTACTGCGAACACCCAACCAGATCAACTCACTTACCTAATCAACGACAATGGAAAGTAAGTAGATGTTCAATTTACATCTTAAATATATTCGTCCGCATGTAATCGCCAATCATTTGTTCGACAAGCGACACTTGAATGACGTGGTACTGCCTTTTCTTTCCGTACGTCGTATGAGTGTTAGATCAAGATTTCACATGGTCAGTTTGTGCATATTCAGATGATTGGGCATACGGGAAAGTAGTTTGTTTATAATCTTTTTCGTGATTTCCCCCAACGCACTGCAACATCATGCAGCCGTAAATAATAACAAATCCATGACAGCACTAGCAAAAAAAAAACGAAAGCACGCGAAAAGCTGTCCTGCTAGATATCCACCAAAAGAAGAGGTGAGGCGTGCAGACAGGACACAAGAGTAGAGAAGTGGACAACACGAACGCCGACTATGAACACCTGCACCTTATATGGCGTAATGCGCTGGAACTCCACAGTTACGTGACATCTTGAACGAAAATCCGAGCTGCTCCTCTCACGCACCCTTCAAGGCCAAGAGATAGGGCAGCCCACGGACGAAGAAGTATTTGAGGAGATGAATCTGCTAGGCCGCCAGAACGCACGCGGGCGGCCCGATAAAGTCACGGTCGCGCGAGGAGGAAATGACCGAAACGCGCCCATTACGTCATCTGTCGTGCTGGGGGAAAACTGAGCTTGTGTTAGGCTACTGAGCACGAGGTCGCGGGATCGAATCCCGGCCTCGGCGGCCGCATTTCGTTGGGGAGGAAATGCGAAAAGCGCCGGTGTTGTGTAAATTTCCGGGGTCCTCCATTACGGCGTGCCTCATAATCAGAAAGTGGTTTTGGCACGTTAAACCCCACAATCTATTTTTTTTTGTGAAAAAAAAACTGCGCTTCAATGCACGTGACGCACCGAAAATCGCGATATCGTCTCAGATACTGCCTCTTCAGAGAGCGCGCCGCGCAGGTTCTGCCTTCTCGGCGAGCCAACTCACGACAGAGGGCGCGTCGGCGCCGTGCCCGACGGTGTGACTTTATTGAAACGGCCGAGCGAGCGCTGTTTCGCCTCTGCAATACTTCTTGCTCTGCGGAATGGGCTAAAGAGGTTTACATAAAGTACTGCAGAATAGGTCGTGCTAATATTTGGGCCATTTGAAAAGCAGCATAGGCATATAGAAGCACTATACCATCTCTCATTTAGTCACAAATTTTGTTGGACTTTCGCGTTAGAGTGACATAATTTATTTCCAAGGTGCTGCACTTTCTATTGCCTGAATGTCAACGTTGCAGTATGATTCTCTGTCAATCTTGTCTAGATTGATGAAAATTGAAAAGCTACTAAATGAGGCTTTTTTATGCAGTCGTTGCGCCTTTTTCATCAAACGAATTGAATCATAGACTCAAAGCACAGGAACGAGTACCAGCTGCGGCCATTACAAGAAAGAAAATGCGGTTCCTTTACCACAGGAGAGAGAACGTTCCAAGTCTAACATACCATGAAACGTTGAAAGTAAAGTTATCGAGTGCATAGTAAAATGGAGCCAAGTCCTGAAAGCAGAGAATGTAGTTGCCCCGCAGCTCAATGTAAATGTTTGGTTCTTGTTACGACTGAGCTGAACTAGAAATATCATGCAGAGTATGCGAAGGCGCATGCTTTAAGTAAAGGTATATTACCCTGCAAATATTTGTTGCCGTGTTTTTAAAGCCGTCCTTCGCAAATTGCAAAACAACTCTGCGGCTTTAAAGTTGACATTTTTTAACGACTTATCTTTTTCAGTGTTTAACAGTGCTTTATATAACTTTCTTGCTAACAATCTTTCAATATGTCCAAAGATATAAACTATTCTGAGCACATCGGTTATAGCATACTCCAATTACGGGTTCACATTCTCACAGTCGCCTTAGGTCCCACATCAGTCCAACTCAGCCTTTTGAAGGCAAGATCTTTTTTTAGCGACTTCAGACGGGTGTGCCGTACGTGAGTTCTGGGTGTCTATTTGGCCTCATGGTCAGAAAATGGCCATTTGACCCCTCCACAGTGCAACAGCGGGTTGCAAAAAGTATCACAAAGAGAATTACGAGCTTGGATTAGTCACAGAGAACGTTAACATGAGCGGTACTTGCGCAATTAGCGCCAGTGTAATAAAATATTCACCACCAAAAAGAAGTATTGGTCAAATTGCCTCGGTGAAGAAAGCAAGCATTCCAACCAAAGTTGACGCGAAAGAAAACAACGCTGGCGTATGTGAGCGAAAAAAAGGGAATGAAAAAAACTCTACATGAATAATTGAAATAGAAGATCCGAAAAAAAATGTAAGATCTGACAATGAAGGAAGCAAAATAATGCAAATATTGCAGAAAATATCATGAAATTATGCAACATTGCATCATCCTCAATGCCCGAATTCCAGGACATCTATATAGAGAGACCATTTACATCAAATTTGTCTTCTTTCGCGTCACTTTTAGGCGACACGTCTTTTTTTTACATGTTCTTTTGTTCTTTGCACGTAAAAACACTTTCATTGGACCTTCACGTCGCATAACACACATCAGTCATTGGAACGTCGTTTATCACTGTGAGCCAACACTGCGACATACCACAAATCATTTTTCTTACGTTATGCCCAAAACTGGAACAACGTTGCTGCCAGCGTCGTTTTGTTCCCCTATAAATCAAGCCCAACATCGAAGAACGCCTCAATATGCGACATGCGACTACTGTTCACTCACGCGCGACCTTCATGCAGAATTATGCCTTGGTGTCTTTGGCACAATAAAAGAAAAATCTGCGGCATTCTATGTGAAACTGCAAGGAATCACATTGTAGCCGTGGCGCATATCACTTGGTCTCTGATTTATGAGCACATTTTGGTGGCACGTAAGAGGCGCTTCGCAATCCCCGAAAAACTTACCAATAACCGGAGCAAAGGTTCGCGCGCAATGCGCAACGCCGTTCACCCACGGGCACTGTGCATTTTCAGGACGAGTAAGCTGGGAAGGTACGACAAGAAGGACGTAACAGCCAGACTGCCCCTTGGTCGGCACTGGAACGAGTTCAAGTGGGTTTCGGTGTACTGCCTCGACGCCAAGCAGAGCTACGCTGAAATCGCTATCAACCAGGCGGTGGCTGAGAAGCTGCCACTGCACGATCCCAACACTGTTGTACCCATGCCTTCGATGGAGTCGACGGACAACGCAGGTAACAAACTCATTATAACAAAGTCCAAGGGGGAGTCACACCTACTTCCTTATATTCATTACTTCGTTATATAAGTTATTGCCTGTACTCTGCTGAGAATCTCTACGGGGATTTCAAAGGGAATTTCACTAACTTCTTTTATGCCTGTCGTTTTATAATATCCTGTTTAGTTGTAACAAGGCTTGAGTGTGCTTGAAATACACCAAGAAAGGTACGGGACTTCAACGTATGGCAATAGCTGGCAGATGTATAATCTGTTATACAAAAACCATAACGCTTCGGATACAGCGATAAGTTTGCAGCAAGTTTTCCCGAACAAAGATAAATTTCAAATATAAAAAATTAAAATCATGAAAAGTTACTGCAATCATAAGTAATTCTACTTCAAGGAAAATAAACAGTATCTGACAGGAGCGCTAATACATAAAAGCTTTCAGATGTCGAGTGCAAATCAAAGAAGCATGAAATACAAGAGAATATGCAAAGCGAGTCCAATCTATATAAATAAAAGTTTGTTCATACGCACTGTAAGGAAATCAATTACGTGAACGAAATCAAGTGAGTGTCAACGTGCTGGTAAATAATACATTTGTAGTTGTTTTCAAAAGGTTTAAACTGGCCTCAAACGTTTATAGTTTGACACCCCTTTCCCCCGTGTGAGAATGCTATCTTATACGCAAATGTTTACGGTTGTCACGCGGTGCATTTTTCGGCGGTCGAGACAGTTCGGCATAGAATTTATCGACAACTGTTTCCACCCTGCCTCCAAAGAAACACGTATGCTGGCAGTCTACGGCCAAGGAAAAGTGCCGAGCAATTGAAACGCGATCCTAGGAGCACGTGGCTGCCGGCACTACTTGTGCGAGCAAGAAGTGCCGGAGCCACGTCAATCATCAAACCAATCCGACGAATCGTCAAAACGATTGCAGCGCCCGCATCTGCAGTGGTGGGATTTGCACTCAATATACGGAGCTTTGGATTAGTGGCTGCGCACATTCAATCCCAGCTACAACTATGAGAACGCCACGAGTAGTGCGCACTCCTGAGGAAGAAGCAGCCTACCGCGAGCGTCAGCGAGAGTTGGCTCGTGAACAGGCTCGTCGTCGTAGGACTGGCCCCGGGATGTGCGCCAGAGACGTCGAGTTTAACCTCCGTAATCAGAAATGCAACTTAACTTGAAGCTCATGCTCGATTTGACATAAATGACGCCTGGTTCAAACGCGCCGAACGCGCTCATTGTGTTTCTTGAGGTGCGTTGATGACAGGCGTCGTTTAAATCAAGCCAAGCGTGGGCTTCAAATTAAGATGCATTTCTGAATACGGGGTAAATGACAGCGCCGGGAGGCCGATCAAGAAGCGTGTGCCCGAGACACCGAAACACATCGGCGGCGTCGGAATGAAGAACACATCTTCGCTGTTCGACCATCTTCACGGCATTGGAAGGAGCGGTGATCTTTTTGCGCGTGGTTATATCCATAAATCGCAGAAGCAAGGGCATTCGGATCGGTTTTCCTCATTTCCTAAGCGCCGCGACGTGGCTATAAATGCAGCTGCGGGCAATTCGCAGCGACAAATATCACCTGTCCGACGCCAATAGAAGCGCCTGAAGTCGCTTGCGCTTTCTAAAAAAAATAAAAAAGAAGCTCGAACAAAGCGGCTGCTGCCTTGTCAGTGTCCTGCTTCTTTCATGCTGGATGATGATGACTAAGAACAAAGGATGCAGCTGCCGGGGCAGATTTGATCTTGTTCGCGTTTACGTGCTGAAAACAGCACATGACATGTAGGCAGCTCTCTGCTTCGTATGCTACGTTGATTTAATGTGAAATGCTCCAGCACTCCTTTGCTACTGTACCGAACAAGCATTCAAATCTCCCGCTACATTGACTGATGCCACACTGGCACTTTCGACCGCGAACGAACAAGATCTGGATAAAATGCTGCTGCAGCGGCACTTCCGATCGCGATTTCGCTCGATCCTAATCCAATCAAATGTTGGACAGCTTCTTGATCGCGATCGAAAATGTGGATAGCATGCGCCATCAATGTGCAGTGAGGTCAACGAAAAGTCCGCACGCGTTCCTCCATGACACGGCCGTAACCCTTAAGCGAGCTGCAAGATGTCATTGCTCGTCTGTTACGAGGTAAACCTATATTTTGCCGAATTGCACGTTCGGAAAGCACGTCGGATCGTTTTTCCAGGCGTCTATAACGATACGATCAGGGTACGGCAGACGGGGACAGCTTCTCGACGTACCACTGACAGGAAACTTCTGGCAATGAATTCACCTACCCGGATAAAGATTTCGCAGCAGGTGCGATGCTGCGGGATGAATGGTTTGCCCGCCATCTCTTCGCACACGTCTCGCACTTTGGCGTCCCGCTCTACGACAAAGAGACTCATTGCGCCTGCAGCAAAACCATCACTAGCAATAACTCTGCATCGCCGAAATATACTAGCCCAGAAAATTGAGGTAAATATATCCAAAGCGCATTTCTGTTGCTGCATGTAGGCTTCTAAATGTTATGCTAAAATATTGTACTATCCTTCAGCTGTTGTCGCGTGCCCTCAATTTGTGCGGATTTCTGTGGGATATTCTTGGGCGATCTGGCATGGTCGAAGTTCTAAATGCTGTGTCTTTTTTCTACGAGGTGCTTTTCTGGTGTTGCAAGAAAATAGATTAACTAGTTACTTCTCCGCTTTGTTGCGCGTACGTACAAATGTGTCGGTTCCAAGATATACGAACCTTTCCACTGGACACACTACTGACTCAAGCCCTCATATTCAGGAAAACTTCTCTTTTCCACCCTCAACCTCTACTTGAGGAAGTGGATGGCAGCCACACCCATCGACTCAAGTGGTCATGACTTCTCACATGCGCTTATAGGCAAGTCTTCAGAAGCATAGCGGTTTTTTTTCTTTTGTCGCCTTGCGATGCTCTACTCAACTTAACTTGTGGAAGAGGATCGCACGTTGGAGAATACGGGGGTAAGACCGCCGAAGCTCCTCGTGTAACAATAGTTTATTTGCTGTTTATTCGAAAGACTATTCATTTGACCGTCTTTGAGAGGTTCGTATGACACCGGTATAAGAAGAAACATAATGCGAGTGGTACACCATTATTGCCTCGCAAAAAATGCACTGAAATAAAAACCATGCTGTTTGCTGCTCGCCCTTGTACTCATTATCACAACCAAAGGCCGTAGCCTGTCTCTTTTCTTTCTACGTGCGTCCATGTGACAGAATGCTTGTGTATTTGCATTGAAAGACAGACAAAATCTTTGAATGTATTCACTGGTGCAGGTGCGTCCTTCGCTCCATTCTCAGCACTGTGGGTGTTTACTCTGATTTCGGTCACATTGGCGGCAGCATTCGCCATTCGGCGATGCCTTGGTGAGTTCCCTTGTTTTCTTTTTTTTTTCTTGGCTGAATTAGTGCGAAGAATGCGCTTGTAGAAGTGAATTTCCTCTAAAAGATGGAAAGTTGCTTCATACCAAAATGTACCATGCTGGCAGAAAAAAAAATTGGGCAGGTTCTAACGGAAACGCAGCCGAAATCGGGTACACGCCTTGAGCGTGCTGCTGAGAGTGTAATGGATACTTCGAGACAAAAATGACGCAACCAATAGGAAGGATCTTATTTTCGTTTGCATAGCAGATGGAGGGGGCTAAGAAGAAAGGCGAAACGAACCTTTAGTTTGAAATGGCCTGAGCCCATCGCACAACTAAGCTCATATGTTGGCTAATACATTACAATCCGACATAATTCTTGCGCAAGCATGTGTACATTGTCCGAATTACATAGAGTAGCGCAAAGAGTAATAAAACAGGACACAACCGTTCAACGTATGTAGCAAGTATTTAAAAAAATTTCCCTCCTTTGGCAGCCGCGTACCTTTCAGTTATAGCTAAACATTTTTACACAACGGAGAATATCTGTAAACACTAAAAAAAGCGATAGGCAAATCAGCCATCAATACAAAGATCATTGTTAATGAAAATGGATTTTAACGGCCCCACATCCACTTCCAAGCGCCCGTGTTATTTGGGCGCACACGTAGTCTCCTCTGGCTCTGGTTCCGCACTGGGTGTGTACGCTGCATTTTCCTTGTGTACACTGATAGGTCGGCCTTACTGCCTAACTCTATGGCTGTCGCAACTGCCGCATTGGTGACGCTCGAAACTGGGCTGCGCCTCTCGTGTCTGCCGCACTCGCATATGGTTGGGCTGCCTGCGCTCGCGGTTCTTACGGACAGAAGGAAGACGCTGCGCTATGGTCAGAGAGGGGTGGGCGGAGATACGCCTTCCCTGTGCGACTCTCCTTCATGAAATTTCTAGACGCGATGTGTGGAACGTGGGGGCGCTCTATCAGCCGTCAAAGCCCCCAGGGAACCGGCAAATTTCTGAAACACATGACGCAATTGCAGGCTTGACAACTCCTGATCAGCGCCACGATTTATTAAACCTACTGTGGCAGCATCAGCCCTCTGAACTCCGACCACTCCGTCTCGGATCGACAAATGTACTGCGGAGCTAAGCCTCTGTGAAAGCCGCGAGCGAGGCTCCATATAGTTCCAATTTCGGCATGTGTGACGCAATAACGGCGACATCACTGCACGCGATACGTGCGTCATCGAGGGATGGTTTCGTTTCTCTATGAAACGGTATCAAACTCATGCGTCTGGGTAGTACGGTTACAAAGATGCAAACCAGGTGGCTAGCAGATCACTCTGAAAACTGCTAGCCTCCTGGTTGCCTCAGATTGTGAACCAACCGTCTCGCAAATGTTATTGGTCCCTTGTTCCAGTCCCGAATAAGGATATATCTTTCTTCAACTTCAATAGAAACCCGTACCTAGCTTCGTGCTACAAAATGGTTAGATGTTAAATTTCTTCTTTCTCAAGCTTTCCTTCGCTTTGCAGACATCCGCCAAAGTGATTTGTCAAAGATGTAAGCAATATTAGTGTAAAATGTTTTACAAGTTAAAGTTTGCGTGTTTACATGCGTTAGAGCAAGGTATACCCGCTACTGACCGAAACTAAAGACAATGCAAGTCAAAATTCTGAACTGGCCAGCGCAGGAACAAAGATTCTCGCTTAACAGATATTGATGTTAACGAGGAATATAAGCTGGTTTCATAGGCGGCCTGTAAGTTAGATCCATGGATCAAGGACTACCGTAGAGAAGGCAGGAGTTTGTTAGCAAGTAAATTTGAAAAAAAGTAAATACTGGCCTATGTATATAGGAGATTATCGCTAACTTAATTGCAGACAAATACAGTCATGAAGTCAGTGCAGCTGCTATCCTCTTACAACGCTGTGTTTTTTTTTTTCCAGAAAGCGATAATCGCATCAAGACATGCTGAAACCGGCTGCTTCCTACTTTGAAGGTGGGTAAAGCGTGTTGTAAAAGAAGCCTTCCTACGTAGCATTGTAAGACACGAAGAAATCATGTATGAGTTTGCGTATCACCAACGCGCTTAATGTTGCACAATTCAAAACCGATACGAATTTCGAGGATTTAGACAAAGCAAACCTGTTAGCAGTATCCATCATCTCAAATTTCGATTAATGAGATACGATTGCGCCATATTGAAGGGAAACAGGAAGCCGAGGCACGTTACCCGCGTATCTGTGTGCCGATCGGCATCTTAATTGTTTCTGAAAGCCTGAAATTTTAGCATTTTGCCTTTGTGCGGAAGTATAGTTAGATGAAAACTCCACAGTCTGCATTCTGTTGTAGCACTTGGCTATTGCATCTTAAGGGTACCAAACAAAAGTCGCAAATGAGCCAGTTAATCCCAAATGGTGACAAGTATTGTACAGTGCTGTTTAAATACAACGCAAGGTGACGCCAAGCCTTTATTTGAAATCGTAAAAAATTAAACGTGGCGATACGAATGTGCACAGTTCGGTGCAAGTTGTACCATTTCCGTGCCCAAGTGATGAAGCGCAACCTAAATTATGGGACAGTTACAGCCTTTTTCTTACACGCAATGATTGGTTTATGTATTTGGAGTAGTTGGAAAGGAATGTCGCCGGACATTTATTAACAGTGTAATGCCCCGCATGACATTATCATTACCTAATGAAAGAGCAAGGAGAAAGGAGGAGGCGGTTGTATTCGCTGTGGTACACGCACTCAAATAACGAAGATAGTATTCCTGTATGCCAGCTCTTATTCCCGATCTAGGTACATAACATTCGTGTTTCTTTCCTGCAGCTTCGCAGGCTTTCCGCCGTGTGTCCCGTGCCCGCAGTTCTTCATGTTCGGCAGCCAAGTGCTGGACCTGTCTTTTCGGCGCCATATGTGTGGCGTACACAGCGCAAAGTATACAATGATCTGTTGCTACAAAATAAAAAACTATCTTCTGTCAAATATCTTCGCTTGTGCTGTGCACGATCTGCAGCCAGCGCTTTAATAGATCGTAACCCAAAGCTAATTACAAACAAAACTGCGCCAAATAGGGGCTCAGAATTAACGCAACTTACTGCATTGTTCCTGCTAACAACAGTACATGCCTTTGAGAACACGTAACGTTGCGGGCAGGTGACACAAAGTGTACGTTGTTAGCACGTTCCGGGAAAGCCGGCAGTCTTTTCGTGCCCATAATGATAGAGAGTAATAATACTCAAAATTTACCAAACCGTTCAATTGCTAACTTTAAGCCCACAATGTCAACGCACCGTTTGTAGAGCAATCTTAAATAAATCGTGTTGATTTGTCTCCGATGTGATTACGTTTGCGTAATGTTGACTGTTTACTAAATTAGCAACATTACCAAATGGGTGTGGGACCACATTGGTTTATTAGCAGGGTTTTTCTCGAGCGTGCTCAAGCTTTTAACCTTCTCGCAGTGCTTTTTTTTCGTATAAAACTATTACGTATATTACGATATTACGATATTCGTATCAAACTATTACTAATATTCCGCTGCTAGTTAATCTCTAACTGCCAGACCACCGAGGCGCAAGAAAACGCTATGCCAATAGCATTTGCGCAGCTAACATAAAATTCCGGTTAAGATTATCCATAGTTTAACTTCGAAGGCGATGTGCAAGATCAGAGCAGTTCATAGCAACTTTACTAATCCCCCCCGCTACCCTCCCCCTACCCCTTGTGCTAAAACATTTAAACACATACCGATGCTTATGAACGGCGCGTTTCTGTAGTCACTTAAGGATTAGTCCTGAAGCATGTCGGTTTGCACGGGACATGGAAGCCTGCCTTTCACAATATCATGAAAATAGAAGGCATATTATGCAATAAGAAATACGCTCGCTGAGGAGTTGTACAGGCAAGTTTTGTTGTGTATATATGCTGCATCCTGCGTGTACAGCCTGGATATAAATTTCAGCATTGCCATTTGTTTGGCGTGTTGGTAAACTGACACTGAAAGAAGATCTAGCGCCAGCGAACAAGGACAAAAGGGCATTGTGGTGTTATCTCTCTTCTGTCCTTGTTTGCTGGCGCTAATTATGCTTGCAAGCCTGGGTAAGTTCGCTACTTTTGAATGAAGATCACTATCGTGTTCTGGCTTTTTTTGTTTTATATTAGGCAGTCCTAAACGGCTGCTTTGTTCGCGCTGCCAAGCTGTCTTTAGCTGTGAGTTGGAGCAAATTGAACGAAAAATGCAAATGCCCGCGAAAAATGAACACAGGAATGTATGCATCGCCTTAAAAAAATTCATTATTGAATCAAACCTATCTCAGTGTTGAGCGTATTATTCATTTCAGTCCTCATTTATTGCTTCATTTATATTATATATACTTCTTCATTGAGTGACTGCGAACTGAAACGTTTTGAACTTTCGTCGCTTCAATTAATGCACCAAAATTACAGATTTATAAATTTATTACCTGAACACAGAGGTAAAGTCTCCCCGATTCTTGGCCGACCCCTTGATTGGGTATGAGCCAAACACATTGAGGTCATCATGATCATCATCAGCAGCATCAAATGCGCACGCCACTGCGGTGCTGAAAATGAGCCAAACAAATGTACGTAACGAGCAAACCACAACATTGGCCTTCGGCGCATACCACTGCTTATGTCACATAATGCGTGAAGCTTTTATTCGCGGGGGAAAGAATGTTATCTGACTTTGAGGCACGTTTCATAGAATCGTGCAATACCATTTCAGTAATTCTGGAGTTTTTATATTACATTATGAAATCTTTGTAGACGGGCGATACGACTCTCAAGGAAGCAGAATATTTCATTCGCATTCGTTAATTATAATAATATATTCGCCAAGTTCAATGCTCATTGAAATTATCCATGCTGCAGCAGACGGCGCGCGCTCATTTCTACAGCCATACGGGTGAAAGCCTGAAGATATGGCTAAGGCTGACACGGATATTTGACACGTTCCGTACAAACGACAAGCTGCTGTGCTGCATGGTCCGGAGTCGAGCCTGGCGACACTTCCCGCTCTGGTGGGGTGAGATTGGTTGTTCTTATCGGCTGAAGCGACATCTTTGCGTGTATACGAAGTGCCACTCTCAGAGAAAGTTCCTGATCTTCGTACATGTCGCCATCATACCTTTCTGTTTCTGCTTTCGCATTCCAGCTCACAAAGAATACACAGACACTGTGCAAGTGACGTAAACAGGATGTCTATGGGGGTTTTTGGCAGCTGAAAAGGCCTAAACGATATACAAACAAGCCCGAAGTAACGTTCACCATTTCCCTTTCCTTAGGTCTGCGAGCCTTTCCTACGAGATAGAAACGAAAAATTCGGGCAGAACCCATCTCACGATCAATGTTGACGATGATGCGAATAGCAAAGAAGCAATACATAGATACACTGTCATTCCACCGCAAAGACGAGTCCTGCATGACGCGTGTATGCATCCGGGCTCCTTTCTTGGGTTTCTCTTTGGACGCGCTGCGTAATTTAGTGGCGCCGTTGTGAAGTCCGCACGTGACACTTGTGTGAATTTACAGCCAGAGAAACTTGTGTGACTATATATGATGCGGGTTCGATTCCGCGCAGCACCGAATTATTTGCAAACGTTTTTTTGCCGCAGAAAAGCGCCACATGCTAAGTGACACATATTTACTAAAGTTAGTGTCAAAGATGTTTATTCAAGAACGGCACGTGTCCAATGCACCTACGCACTGACCCAAGTTAGGGTTAATGAGATCCATTGAACAGTGGCATGTATCTTGTGGCCAAACTTGTTCCGACAGTTGGTCAGAAGCCCTGTTCCATTAGCACAGCACCCAGATGCGCCAGCCATTATACCACTGAATGGCCACTGCGAGGGACCCAAATTATGGGAAAATGTTTTGATGGATAGAGAAATATATAGATAGGTCAACCCTGGAAAAAAAGGAACAATGGATGGATGGATGGATGGATGGATGGATGGATGGATTGATAGATAAATACATAGATAGAGCATCCCCGGAAAGAATGAAACAATGGATGGATGGTTAGAGAAATATATAGATAGATCATCCCGGGAAAGAAAGGAACAATGAATGGATGAATAGAGAAATATATAGATAGATCATCCCCAGAAAGAAAGGAACAACGGATGAATGCCTAAATATATAGATAGATCATCCTCGGAAAGAAAGCAAAATGGATGGATGGATGGATGGATGGATGGATGGATGGATGGATGGATGGATGGATGGATGGATGGATGGATGGATGGATGGATGGATGGATGGATGGATGGATGGATGGATGGATGGACTGACGGGCGGACGGTTGATGCATGGATGGATGGATGGATGGATGGTGCGTGAAGTACCCTAAAAATACTTATCGCATTAACACTCACGAACCAATATGGCTAAAGGAACACCAGAGGAACGAATGGATTTGTTTTGTAAAGGTCGTCACTTCATTCCTTCCTCAAATATCCGCGGACTTCGAGCGCTGCAGTATTTAGCATTTTTATCACTTATACATGACGCTAACCATGACAGCTTTCATCTGCTCAATTGTGTTCTTTTTTTAAATAAACACAGATTTATCATCATTGCTTTCAGCGCTGGTTCTCAAGGCCGCTGAGCTTGATGATGGTGATGACCATTCCGGCAGCACTGGCACATGCCTAATATAGTATATGTAGAAACAAAATACAGACAGGTCGACCTCATCGTTGGCGGTCTGTAGTTTGCTAATCAACAACAACGAAAAAATAGCACGCTCCACGTAACCAAAAACCTGCAGGACAATTCAATAAATTTCTTACCAACCAACACGTTCCTCGATATTAAGAGAAACAATGTAAAGCAAACGGAACGAGCAAGACAAACATACATGTACTGAAAGCTAGTGGACAGAGAAGGCGGAATCACTGAACAATAAATCTGTTATCCAACATGAAAAAAGAAAACTTCCTTTTCCTTCTTGCATTCCTAAAACTCAAGCAAACCAGACGCAGAGAAGAAAACGACGAAGCGTTTCAGAAGCCGTTTCCTGCTGGTGCATCCAACTTGCTGTAGCTCTTTGCAGATCCCTCTCGCTGCGTCCAACGAGTGTGCATCTAAACATGGCTCTCCGTCCAACCATTGCTGTTATCCTGACAATAATCGCTCCAAAAGGTATCTTTCTTTCCTTATTGCCAGTCTCACGCTATCTCTTGCTGATGCGACTAGCACGTATACGGTCATGCTCATACAATAGGAAATCACTTCCTCTTCCATCCTTGTAATTCATACTAATCAGAATAACACCTTGTGCTCTCACGCTCTTGAATGCTGTCTACTTAAACGTCATTAGACCCAATCAAGTTGTCCATAACGGTTAGCTCATGAACTTCTCCAAGCAAGCTGTTCTTTGCGGGAAATCAAAAGTTTTGATTTGATTTGGAAGAGCGCCACGCCTTGCAACACCAAATAAGTCAATTTTATCATGTGCAAATCCTTTGAAAGCCTGAGCTCAAAAGCAAAAAAAAATTATCGAGTAAATCTAGCGTTTTCAGGCTGAGCACGAAGTAGATAATTGGGATCCCAAACTCTAAGTGAGCGTTATAAAAGGCGCTCGATTCAGAAACGCTCATATGCTCTCCGTTGATTGAGCATGTGACCAAAATCGCTTCCGAGCCGAGGCCTTTATTGTACAATGTCTTCGCCAGGACTTGCGCAAGGCTTATTCCTCATTCCGATTCACCAATCAAACTCTTCAGTAAAGCTCCTCGGAGTTTACTGACATAAATGGTCGCGGGTGAGACAGCTCTCAACATCGTCGTATCGTGTTCATCATTACTCACCATTATCGCTAGCCAAAAGCTACATTCTACAGAATTAGTTAACACCAGCCCGTCTGCAGCCAACATTGTTCATGCTTTGAGCGGCTCATGAACATTTTGTCGAAACATCAAAAAGGAAAACGTTTTGCAGCAGTATTAGCACTGTGCCCAGCGGCCCTTTCCACTACGGGCATAAAGGAGAAAGTCATCAATCACCTGGGATTTTCACAAACCGCCCCCAATTTCGTTAATACATCCGGAGTACCAACTGAACGTTCCTGACTTGACCCTGTTTACTGTTTGACAATGCGTGACACCTCATTTAGTACAAATGGAAGGCCTGCAGATCGCGCTTCAGTGTGAAGGAGTACAAGCCCACATAATTATGAGAAGGAGACGTTGTAGCCACATAACGGACCCTCAGGCGTTTCTAATTAATATTTTTCCCTTCTTGTCAGGCAAACTACGCAAATGAAATTAAATAGCGATATGTTGAAATCGACAATTTCGTTATAGAAGGAACTGTAGGAGAAAAATGCCGAGTAACTCTGACAATTTCTAGCCGGTTCTCTTGCAACCAGTGCGGTATAGCAAGTTCTCACATTCCCACAGCTAGCCAGTTCCCTCGTTGCACATATCAAGCGAATCCGCCACTTCCTGCTCGATACAAGAATGTTGTAGCAAGAGATCCACTGTGCCTGGAACGCATAGTGTGATTAAACACGACTTTTGCTGAGCGCAGACTCATGTTCTCGCAGGTGCCTTTGGCGCATACTATGGCAAGCTGATCGGCCAGATCAAGACATATGAGCACGATTTCAGCGGCACCATGTACGCCGCCGGCGATAGAAGCATCGTCATCACAAACCTGAAGTACGACGGCCGAGGTCCCGGTACGTCTCGGACATAGTACAGCTTTAAATATGGTGAACCATTCTTTGACTCATATCATGCACTTTGATGTAGGTAACTTCCTGCCTTGTTTCGGGTGTCTTCAATAAACAAATTAGGTGTCCCATGGTCGGATCAATAAGAGGGTAGCCCAGTATAAACATGCGTTGGCCTGCGCATTAGTCTTCAATTGGATACGTACTGCTTTCACTCCGAGGCGTACTATCGCTTTGAGATCATTATCACGCTAGTATCACGTTACCTAGCAACACAGTGAAAACATCGTGGTGTTTCGTCTCACTGAATACAAAACGGGCCACGCTGCTTTGACGTGCGAGAGCACGCAACTGCCGGGGCTGAGGCAGTATCTTTTTGGAACTCGAATGCATAGCCGAAAGTGGTAGCAGAGAGCCCGAGTACGCCAATTTCAGTTGCAGCTTACGACCACCACCTCAAATGATCGGCAGCAACAGTTTAGTCATATATAGGTACATTTTGAGCGATGAAACAAACGTAACTATAGTGGTTTGGTCAGCGGTCGAACGGGGAGAGCACGAGCACTATATTTCGCAGGCGCTTATTTTTGGCCATACAGGTAAAAAAGAGAGAGAGAGACAGAGAGAGAGAGTGGAGAGAGCGAGAGAGCGAGAGAGAGAGAGTACGTGTCCACGTGCAAGGCGGCCAGGAACGAATCGTATGCGTCATTGAAAAACATACCCTTCATCTGGGTCACGTCGAATAGTAACAATTCGCTTATTGGAGCGAGAGGACACCAGTCATAGAGTAATGATATCAATAGTAGTAATAGTAAATGGAGTGAAACTGTCCTCATGCTGTCGTCATTGCCTTCTTTTGCTAAATGTGGACTACACTGAAGTATGCAAAAAATCATAGAAAGAAATTCTTTTCGAAAACGTTACTATGCCACAGAGGCCACAATAGTTAAAATTGCTCGTTATACATGATGTCATGCCTATCTATTAACTCCGTCATTCCCACGCTACATAAAAAAAAACTGACTGTGATCTTCATTTGACATAGTAGTTATCGACCTCGTACCACGAAATTGTCCACAGCGATCTCAGAAATATGAGTTTATCAGTAGAAACTTCATTGTTTCGTTTCTTTGGAGATTCAAGAGAGAGCTTTGTGTTGGGTATTACTGAGCATGCCAAGAATGAACGATCACTTTGTTTTCACAGCGGCGTTCTTCTGGGCGTCAACCTCAGCAGCCGAGCTTAAAGAAGACGGTGACCAGCTGCCGGACGAAGGAGGAAGGTGTGTACAGTAATTCATGCATGCCTGGTGCCCAACGCACGCCGCACGCGTCCTTAGCGCAGCCGGGGATGAATATAATACCAAGCATTTAAAGGACGTACAGGCGCCGACAAAAGTGGTGTACTCCACGCAGCCCACGCAGCGGGAGCCGGAGCAAAGGCAAACGGCATCGCAAATCCATCTACAGGCAGCATCTGGGATCATGTTTGCCGATAATAAAGGGCACCCATTGGCTGTCTCGATCCCAGATGCCGCCTGTAGATGGCGTCGCGATGCAGTGTGCCGTTGCTCCGGTTCCCGCTGCGTGGACTGCGTGGAGTACACCACTCTTGTCGGCGCCTGTACATATGCAAACACACATACTTACACGCCCATACACACATACTATAATCTAGAAAAGAAATAAAAGGACACGAAAGAAAATTATGAAGCTGAGCTAGAGTGCAAGACCAGGCTCCTGTATTAACGAATTCCTCATCGAAATGAAAACCAAGTTGTATTTCTTCAAGAAAATGACAAAATTAGCAGTTAAGAGTGGCGCGATGTCTTGTGGACTACAGTACAGCTGAAACGGGATGTCCGCATGTTCGATTCTTAGAGAGTGGCTGCTATTTCCCGCCACTGTGAGCTGCATCGCTTTCTTCCACCTTGCCCGCTCTGGCCACTGGCGTCCGAGAAGAGTGAGCGTCTCCGGTAACCGGAACCAAAGCAGAGCCCCGAAGCGGTGATAGCTTCAGCGACTAACGCAAGCAGACTACCAAAAGACTAAAACAGCGGCACATATGGTAGTCACGTGGAGATTAGGTGAACTCGTTCGTTTTAGTAGGGCGTAGTTTTCTAGAAAAAAGTAACATATTGGCACACAGAATGATGATAGACATTCAAACGAATACTTTATCCATCGAGATCGACCTAATATTATCGTTTAGTGCCACTCGAAAATCAGGGTTTCTGCATGCCGAAACCATGATATGATGATAAGGCAGGCCGTCATGCAGGGCCTTGGATTAATTTTGACCGACGAAGAGTCTTTAATGGGCACCTAAATCTAAGCACACGGGCTTTTTTCCGTCTCGCCCCACCGAATTGTTGCCGTCACGGCCCGGATCCAACGCAGATTCTCGAACTCATACATATGCGGACATACATACATACATACATACATACATACATACATACATACATACATACATACATACATACATACATACATACATACATACATACATACATACATACATACATACATACATACATACATACATACATACATACATACATACATACATACATACACACACACACACACACACACACACACACACACACACACACAAACACACACATACATACATACACATACACACATACATACATACATACATACATACATACATACATACATACATACATACATGCAGGCATACTTACATACACAGATAGATAGATAGATAGATAGATAGATAGATAGATAGATAGATAGATAGATAGATAGATAGATAGATAGATAGATAGATAGATAGATAGATAGATAGATAGATAGATGGACTCGGCCCCGCTCATTAGGGGGCCTGAGTCGTACCTTCGAGCACACGCGAACATTATGCATGGCATGACCCAAGGCATTCTGCGCCAAGCTGGCTTTTAGTGTATCTCAGCAAAGAACATGGAAAAACAGTTGAAGTTCAAATTTTGTACTTTTGCACAAAGAAAAAAAAAACGAGCATTGTTTCAGCGTAAGAAAAAATCAATTACACAAAAAAACCGCTCTAACCCATTGCCGTCTTTTGCGATTGGCCTATTCAAATGTCGATGCAAGTAAACTATTTTCACACTAACGCAAGGCATGTCCCTCTACTTGTGCGTTTATTTTATGCTGATTGCTTGTGAATTGCACTATATAAATATATATATTCGCACGCTAAATGACATCTTAGGACCAAATCGTCAGATCAAGGTAAATGCATGGGCACCAGGGGAAAACTAACAGCAACGGCAGTGGGCCAGACCACCGATGTTTTCATGGTAGAAAAGTATGTCAGTCTTGTATTGTTTATACACTGCAACCGATTAGACACGGAGAACGTAAGGCTGACACATAAAGTAAAATTTGTAAGTGAAAAAAAAAATACTTTTTCACCTACACGCCGGGCCTGTGCATTCACACGCGGGCCACGGCTAAACTTAGCAATAAACGCCCGGGCTGGGATCGGGCTTCACAAAGCGAGCCCGGGCCGCGCCGCGCAGTGCTCTACAGTGGACGTGGTTATGAACTTGATGCACTGCAGGTGAAGGCGAGTGGACGTTAGTGTAATACCACTGTCACACGGCCGCTTTCGATCGCGATGAAGTCCTGTCCGGTTCGAGTTACTTGGTCGCGACAGAAAATCATCACTGCTACACGTTCTGACGATCAGGATTGCGTTTGGGCGAGCTCAAGCACACCACATGTTGTAAGTGGGTTAACAACATCCTTTAGATGGCATGATATTGTAATGTAACTTGTTTCGCAAAAAAAATGTTGTTTTGTTTGGCATTGCGGTTAATGGGATCGCTGCCTGCTGATCGTGGGCAAGTCTCAGATCTACATGGTCGTCAGCTTACGAACGGATCAAGACGCTCTATCGCGACGCGCGGATCACGGTTGCCTTGATCCGGATCAAGCAAGATTGGGATAGAAAGTGGCCATGTAGTAGCAGCCTGATCGCGATCCGGATTGAACAGTGTGACGTCGATGTGCACTTGAGTGAATGGCAGTCAGTAAGTGTTGGTGCAAGTATAAGCGTGAGTGGGTGCCAGAAAATGTGAATGGAAGTGACTATGAACGCGGGTGATTGTTGGTGAGCTCGACGAGGGATATGTAGGGAAAAAGTGGGAGTGCACGTAGGTAGGAGTGAACACACAGCCTACATAAATACTGGGACGTATCCACTTATTGTGCCAACCTGTGCTTCCTAGCCACTCAGCTACTGAGACACGAATTGGTAGCGCCTGTTTTAAGTACGTAACATTTCTTTGTGTGCACAACTAGAAAAACCGTTCGGCCGGCCGGCCGTCCGTCCGTCCGTGACGTACGACGATCGCTTTCAAGATGGGGCCTGCACCAGCGATCGAATAGACCTTCGTGCTGCATCTCGCTTCAACGCGAACTAAGAGGCAAGGACACAGCGCACACGAAGCTATCAGCGCTCCGTACAATCTGTGCCCATCGCAGATCACTTTCAACATAAGGCCCACGCGGCCGCGCCATACGGAGGCGCCCGCGCAGTAGAGTTGATCATGGTTTGCATCGACCGGAGGCAACGTCATTGACACGTCCGCATACGAGGTCAACGAAATGTGAAACTATTCAATTACGTCACGTACTACATCACGCATCGCCCAGTGCTCATTTTCCACGAAGCAGCGGTATCACCGAAACGCACTATCCGCCAATTTGAAGATAAAGAAGCGTAAGAAGAAGAGCCAAACAAGAGACTGTGTACACAATAAATGTAGGATATATTTGCTTCATTTAGAAATTCTACTTGGTTATTTCATTCCACGTGCACATCCTGTGGGAGTTATCTATAAGATGAGTGAACATCGCTACTACTCGCCTCTTCGCCGTCTTATGCTGGTCTCAGTTAACATGTCGGTGTTGAAACCGCGAATCTTCGTTTCATGATTCTTGCGCTGTGTTTCTGCCAAAACTATCAAACACAGTAGCATACGACGACAACATAGCAGGTGATTAGCAGAAAATGCTTACCTATACTTTAGATAACTCCCACAGGAAATTCTGCGCGTATTTTTTTTTTTTTACTCTGACAACTGATCTATTATCTCGAGCACTACTTTATGCTTGCTTGTCCCTATAGCGTCCCTGTAATGCTCCTTAATGTATATCTGCCAGGTATTTTATTAAATTCACATTGTGAGGCATTCATTCTGAACAACAGTGCTCGTAGCACCGAAGAATGGTCACGTCGCTCACTTGATGGTATGCTGGAGCAGCTTTAACGAACGCTTGCCCCGAAGCTCGGAAAACTGAAACAACGATTTGAAAGGCTTCGTTTCACCGACTAGCGATTTGTTCCTGAAAGTCTGCGTAGTGGGGTACTTAGGCCCCATGGAGATCTTTGAGGCCCATGTATCTGCTAGGTGTCTCTGACGCACAAATAGCTAGGTATCTCTACAATACCAGGCGTGCGACGGCGAGGTACTGCTGCCGTTCATGCCGTAGCGCCCTCTCGTCGCCGTGATACCGTAATAACTCATGAAATAAGTGACAGCCGACAGCTCTAAGCACAAGGGCATTAACGCAAGGGTGGACAATTTTCCATCCGTGATACGTTTGCTAAGATCACGTAGAATTTTGCGCTCCACTTAAAGACGTCTGTCGGTTTACATCATTGCTTCGTTTCACCGGAGCGCAGTGCGTCGCGGCATTAAGAGAGCGTATCTGAAATATTCAATAACCTTGCCAGACGAATGAGTTTTCCTGGAGGCAAGCAGAAGGCACGCGCATACTAACACTTGCGGCTGCCCACAGAGAAAGAAACTACTTCTAGTAGAGCAGCAAAAATCAGTGCTCACTGGGCTGTTGGACGAAGTGCTTCACTTTTGGGATGCTGATGCTGGCGCAGGCTGACCTTTTTGAACATACAGTGTCCATTACGGTTAGTTCATGGCACTATTTATTGTGTTTGCCCCCAATATAAATCTCACCTTGTTACATACGACACTGGTTTGCAGCACCCAGCCCGTCAAGGCTTACAAGAATGCCATAGTGTACCTCAAGTTGCCCAGGAAGATCACCGAATACAAGGCTATCGGCATGTACTGCAAAATCGCTTACGTAAGTTAAACTCCGATGAAATGTTCCACGAGTAATTTCTCGTTTGTTAAGTTGCGCATGTAGGCGCTTCGTTAAGGGCGCGAATTTACATATCTTCGTTTATTAATTTCTACCGGTGCGGTGGCAAAGCAGTGGTGGCAAAAACAATATTTTTTTTCGGAACGCGGGCGTTACAAGAAACAACATGAGTAGATTGAACAAGCTTCAATAAATAAATTACAAGCACAGTCTTGTGGTGCGGTGCACCGGCTACATAAATGGAAATGCCGTCACCAAATTATTCTGCAGTAACATCACCAGCACGGAGTGGATTGTCTTTCTGTGCCCGCTGCCGGACGAAGGCTTATAGCAGTGGGTACATCTCCAGTCGCCGCTCTCTTGTGTCTGCTTACGCCCTTCCTATGCTTACAAGTATCCTAATCGATTTGGCGCTCATCATATATAGTCATAATAGACGACTCGGTTATATGTTTTCCGTATTGCGTGATTTGCCCAGCTATCTCACTGCCGCATTAAATAGCTGCAAGTAAACGTAAGAACATATGAATACCCAAGAAAATTCAGCGTCGCAAGGCAAGCGATGCGGACCATGGCGCGTGTATTGCTAGCATTTATTCAGAAATGACACTGAACGGTGAACAGGGGTTAGAGGCCCCATGGGTACTCCGTAGCATTGAGCTTGCCGCAACGAAAAAAAAAAACAACTTGCCACCTTTTTTGCCCTCGCGTTTCCCGGACCCACGCCACTGGTTAGAGCCATCCACCGTTGTGCATCGTCGTTGCATTGGATTGTATCGTCCGGTCACTATCGAGCAATAATGTTCGCCGTCATTCCGTCTACGTTCCTTCGATCCACGGAAGGACACGGTGAGAAATGCATATATAAAGTATCACCTCGTGCTCCTTGTGATCGTGTCTTTGCAATCGCTGTAGCCGTTGCAGAACCGCGCTGTCCAATGCCTTTGATTTGTAACTACTCAAATTTACCAAAGTTGTCTCTGTACACTTATTCGTCTTCAGCAAATTTATGATCCCTCCACCGACCTTGGAATAATCGCCTTAGAAAAGCAGCCGCCTGGTAACAGGGCAGACGCAAGCTCGTTAAGTAAATTTTCAATCACGTTTCAGACTGAAATTTTCCGCAGGTGTGCTTTCGCGCATGTTTAGCTGTGAAATTCAGACCTAAACTCGCGCGTAAGTGCGCCTGGAGAAACGCAAAAGTAGCACTGGCCATCGACCATTATGGTCACCACCCTACAAAAACCAATAAGATGCATCGTCACTTGGCACTGCATATTATAGTTATCGACGTGGTTTCTCGCGAACCCCCCGGATTTTTCTTTTTCACGTTAGTACAAGGGAAACACAGTAAACAGCTGGTTAAAAACAGCACACTCCTCTGTGATTTCTAATTAGCCCCTTATCAAGCATGAACAACGAAAAAAAAAAGGATTCACAGTTGCGTTTGCTAATTTATTTATTTTCACGGTTCAAATTCGCGTCCCGAGCGCTGTTGGACACTATCACACTCGACTGGCAGTGAATTGATAGTTGACATTAGTTGTGCACGTGGCTTTTTTAGTGCCTGCTGTAATTAGCACCTTAAAATAAACTCTTACAAGCGATGTGGCAACATGGTCCAGCTGCGCAATTTGTATTTTCCTCGCGGTCTATTCGTGCAGGCCGACTTCGGCCACGTTAAGGTGCCGTCCAACTTCGAGCTGCCCAAGGAGCAAAGCCTGGGTATGCTCACCGCCAAGCGGCACAATACCATGGCCACCGAGGTTATCCTCACTGACAGTGCCACAATGCTGCTCAGGGGGTTTGAGTACGGTGCCAGCTGCCCTGGATGTAAGTTACGCTGGTTTATGTACCACACTTATAGGGACACCGTATAGACAAACCATTCTTCTACACTAGCCCCCGTATTCAGAAATGCATCTTGAAGCCCATGCTTGACTTGATATAAATGACGCCTGGTGCGAACACGCCCAAGACACTCATTGCGTCTCCTTTGGTGCGTTCCCGACAGGCGTCATTGAAATGAAGTCAAGCGTGGGCTTAAGGCTTAAGGTTAAGATGCATTTATGAATACGGGGGTTAGAATGCAAAAACAACGCTCTTACCGCTACTACACGCTCGGTAAGCCAGCAAAAATGCAAGAACGAAAGACAGGTCGTGGCAACGCTCGTAGTGAAGTTTCCTCAGCACCTCAGTGTGATTTCATGGATTTCGGCAGCCCCTGCTAGTTCCAAGTTAATTATTTACCAGTAAACCTTGACAACGTTGTATTAAAAAGGAGCCAAACACTGATTATGACATCTTTTGGGAGCCATCGCGGCACTAATACAAAAAGAATACTTTGAAATCCGCAACGTCAAGACGACGGATAGGCGTGAGATTTCGTTTCGAAATCAGAAAACAAAAGGGAAATTTGCACTAACATTTCTTGCTTCTAATAATCAAGCCATTGTCGCGAGAAACGACCATACAATTTTAAAGAATACTGTTTCTGTTTAAACTTATTTAGTGTGTTTCCTTAGGGGTCCATTTAAGAAAGTCTTTACGGAAACGGAACTAGCATTCTACATGTACTGTCTCCACAAGTTCCATGAATCAAATAGTTCGACCTGGTCTCAGCATCAATCAGATCACATTTAGAAGGTCAATGTACACCATGTATTTTATTACGCTTGCTTACTATACAGAAGTAAATGACATTCTTCATAAGTTCACAAGCTACTTGTAGAGGCGCGTTGGTTCTAGCGATAAAAATACTTATTTAAATGTTGTTTTTACGCTAGGGCTACTAGAAAAACGCATGCAAAATTTTAAACCTCGTTCCAAAAAATATTTGAAAGCCTCTTCAGTTCTCGTCTTATCTCTTGAAGGCAGAGCAAGTTTCCTCCGGGCGTTTCTGTTGAAAGCATCTGTTTTTTTAACGATATTCTACTATACCTAAGCTATAGGTCGCTTACGTTATCTTCCAGCAAAAAAATATGCTTGAGTAGTTTCAGCGTAGCCGGGCGCATTTCTACGCGAGGCTCTGAAGTACCAGTGTGAATGATGCAGTTTATATATCTGGGTTTCAGCGACACCGAGACAGGCTGGTAGTTGTCACACAGACGTCCTACAGTCGTCTCAAGCTACTCGAGAGGCCACTCCTTTAGGGCGAGCGTTGGATGGTGTGAGGGTTGTTGTGAGCTAACCGGTTATCTGCTACAAACCTCAACTCAGCTGACGTCAGACGCATTAGCGTTTGCCTTACGCGAATGCCGTAGTTGAAGTGAATGGGCGCACTGTATATTTTCGTAAAAGCACTGCGCGGAGACGAAATGCATGTCTACTCGTATCATCATTGCAATGGTCGCGACAAAAAGAGCGCCAATTGGCATTTATCTGGGCAAAGACAACAATGTTAGTTGAGGTTTAGGCAACGGAAATCGCTGTTTCCACATGTATGCACCATCGTTGCAATTGCGCGCCAGTTATCACATTATTTTTTTATTTATTGTCGTTGCCATGTGCTGACATATTGCCGTCGTTTTGGGCCGCTATGGGCATCGCATTGTCTTGGTACCAGTAATCTCCAGTAACCTCTCATGAGGGAGCAACAGCGGTGTGCATTTACTATAGCAACTGCCCCTAGGTGTCTAATTGCATTGGGAAGCAATGTTTAAGGAAGGATAGCAGACGACACGCGTGTATTGTATGGCGAAGAAACGGCACTGCGCAGAAGTACAGGCGTGTGAAGGCAGAGCCAGCAGGGCGGCGCAAGAGACCACGTGTTACGCAGCAGGTGTCAAGAGCACGTGGAGCTAAGGCGCACATGTGAAGTGAGTCAGAGGTGTTGTAGGCGATATTAAATTATGGGGTATTACGCGCCAAAACAACTTTGTGATTGTGGGGCACGCTGTAGTTGAGGAGTGCGGAAATTTCGACCGCCTGGAGTTCTTTAACGTGCACCTAAATCTAAGCACATGGGTGTTTTCGCATTTCGCCCCCATCGAAATGCGGCCGCCGTGGCCGGGATTCGATCCCGCGACCTCGTGCTCAGCAGCCCAGCACCATAGCCACTGAGCAACCGCGGCGGGTTTGAAGGCGATATATTGGGTGTACAGCACAGCACTAATGTATCCTAGTGTAAGGATATGCTTACTCTGAGCGGCATGATGAACTTGACGGAGACGAAGACACATGAGGCCGTGAAACATCTGCGGGAGTGTATAGCGCAAAGTAGAAAAAGTATGATAAGGAAAGAAGGACGAACACCTACTTCTAGCTCTGTGTGGTATAAAGGGTATAAATCAAAAACGCTCGCAGACATTGTGATAGGAGGACCTATCGAGATGGAGTACCACATTGTGCTACTCTTCTGTCAGCCCAATTCTTTACTTCTAGCGCAGGTGCTTTGAGCGTACTTGCACAGGGGATGGATATATATATATATATATATATATATATATATATACCAAGCCATCTTTGTCTCTAGCAGCCAAAGAACTGTAACAACCTCGATGGTATTGTGGTTTACTGTGCTTGTATATATATATATATATATATATATATATATATATATATATATATACACATACAAGCACAGTAAACCACAATACCATCGAGGTTGTTACAGTTCTTTGGCTGCTAGAGACAAAGATGGCTTGGTTCACGCTAACAGCCTCATCTCATCATCTATTCTGCCTACGTACAATGATGTGAGTGTTATGGTCCTTGCAATTGAACGCCACACCTGTGCGCTCGAATTAACGTGCAGAGCCGCACATAGGGCTATGATGGGCGGAAAAACATCCTTTTCTTACAAACACGATTAGAGCGTGAAAAAGAATATTGTCTTTAAGGTAACTGCTTATCTCGCAAACGTAGTAAGCACCATGCTTGCAACGAGCGCTCCCAATCCACCGAGCGCTGTCAACCAACGCAGCGGTTCCACTGCTTAAGGGACACTAAGGAGAAAAATGATTTCTTCTGCGTCACTAAATTACCTTTCTACGACAGTGAAAACACCGCTCTTACCACAATAAGACGCTTCGAAAGCCAGAGAAAGCTCAATAAAGAAAGACGGGTGGCGACGCCTCATTGAAGTTCCCGTACCTGCTCGTTGTGACGTCATGGATTTTGATGGCGTCTTCTAGGACCCACTTATACAGCTGTACAGGTTGACTACATTGTGGTGTAAAGGAACCAAATATTAAACATAGCAAGTTCCGGGGACCTTTACTCAGCCAACGCGGCCCAAATCCAAAAACATTCTTTGGAATCCCTGACGTCACACTTACGTACCGGCCTCGGGCTTTCGGCGCGACAATCAAATACTGATACTTCGACCTTCACTTTCTCATCTATTAATCAATCTATTATTTTGAAATTACCACCTGCACCGTTCTAAAACAATGGTGTAATAATCAAAACTGATTTATTGTTTCGCTTTAGCGTCCCTTTAACTTTGGATACGGTTTTTCCATGTCCCGACAAGACTGTCTCTCTTTGAAAGTACGGATAGATTGTGCTGGGCTGAAAGAACAACATGACTTTTGCGAGCAGCTCAGCATTGGCACCTTGCTCCGGTAAAATTTTCGGTTTTATTAGTGTCGCCAACACCGTTCGCTAGCGAAGAGAAACGAAAAATGATAACCGATCGCAAACGACGACAAGCCGTGTTTCCACGCTCACGTTCCCGAATGTTTGCGCTTCTGATATCTACCGCACACATATAAAGTCATGCGCACAGCATGTGGAATATGATATTATGGCACTCCACCTCGAACTATATGCAGGAGTCGAGCAAGACTCCTGCATATGTCATCGAAAATGCCACGGCGATCGTTTGTTGCCTCCTCACCCATTTTGTTTCTACGACTCCTGAGGCTGTGTATTCTTGCGCCGCTGCAAAATCCGGAAAGCTTCAGCTCAAGGTTTCGATATTAGAGCTGTTTTAACAAATCATGCTTGAAAGGAACACAGGCGACCTCGTGTCCCTAATCCGTGTTGTTTTACGCAGCACCGCCTGCTGCACTGTCTTCATCATTTCCCTTTTCCGGCCGATTGGTTCAGCAAGTGAGACAAGAAGTGAATGCTGGCATTCCGTCGCTTAGGGCAAGCTGTTTTTTCATCGAAGATACTGAACCATGGCATAGTGGCCAGAATTTTCTAAAGCTTTCGAGAAGCGTCTGTGAAGAAAGAGCCTGTTAACGAATTTGCTATATATAAACCTACGCAGATGGCAGAAACGGATTTCTGTGCGCAATATTCTAAACTCCCCTAAGAGTGGCCAGTAGAAAACCATAAATATAGTTGAATTTAGCGGTCGTCATTCTCATTGTCGACCTGTTGTCTGATTCGCCCTCTGCATCGGTTCAGCAAGAATGGATCACCAACTACCTGAATCTACCACATTTTTTCGTCAAGTTTAGTGGCCGGTATCAGTGGCAACGCCTACCGGCAAGGAGAGACAGAGAGCCGTAGTAGCACACTCTGTGAAGTAGAACAAGTAATTGCTTGTAGCTACTTAGCACAGTCATTGACGAGTTTCCACTCAAGGCCACGTCAGCTACTTAGCCCACTCAATCACTCTTGCTGAATATACGCGTTTCTGCATGGTTTCTGTTTTGTCTTGTAGTGGCTTTAGTATGCCGAAATTTTAACCTAAACATCAATTCAAAGCGCTATATCAATTACTTGCAGCTGCGTTCTTCGTGGCAGGGCCCAGTGTCGACCCCAAGCCAGAGCAACTTACTCATCTCCTCCACGACAACGGACAGTAGGTGTCAATTATGTTTCGCTTTGCATTCTGTATTGACAAACACATAAAACGACGAACGTCCTGATATTTTGCTTCTAGCACATTCGACTCGTCTACAACGAAGTTTCATTGCGTAGACAAATGACTTCAGTAGCATTATTCCGAGTTTGTTCACACTATAGTAGCGGGCTCATTTCTATGACGAAGCTTAGTTACGACTTTTAGTACCTTTGAAATGACCAGCCCAACGGGCCCATTAAATTGGAGTGGCTGGTATCCGGGAATCTTTCAGCTGGACCATAGCCTGATTTTCGCTCAAATTTGGCACGGAGGTAGTAAACTTGAATGCGCTTACTTTTAACCTAAGTTTACAGGTATTATTTACCTACTTTCTTGCGGGTTTCCGCAGAACTACTACGTCAAACTCTTGCCTTTGCTTCGTGTTGTCGACAAATTCGACTTCGCCCTGCCATCTGCTAGCCGCTTGGTTAGCTCAGATGGTAGAGCGGCTGCCCCGGAAAGGCGGTGGTCCCGGGTTCGAGTCCCGGACCAGGACGAATTTTTCTTCAACAATGGGGCTTTTCCTTCGAGAAATTTACCTACTACCTTGCGGGTTTCCGCAGAACTACTACGTCAAACACTTGCCTTTGCTTCATGTTGTCGACAAATTCGACTTCGCCCTGCCATCTGCTAGCCGCCTGATTAGCTCAGATGGTAGAGCGGGTGCCCCGGAAAGGCGGTGGTCCCGGGTTCGAGTCCCGCACCAGGACGAATTTTTCTTCAACAATGAGGCTTTTCCTTCGAGGAACCCGTATGGGTTTCCTTTGTAGCAATTGCTACGAACGCGTGGATGTCTGATTTTCCCTTTATTCATTACTTTAATATATGTTCAAGTGGGGGTTGTCTGCGGCGACGCCACTAAAAAAACAGTTAATTTTGGTGCAACGCAACTGTGGCGCCATCTGACACCGCTGCTGTAAAAGAGGTGTTCGAACAAAGCAGTGACAGATGGCGCCACGGTTCCAATGCAGTCAGAGAACCGTCATTCAGATCTTGAGAAATGCTTTTTAAGGAAGGCTCAATAAGCTTGACATCTGCCGCCGTTGCAGTCTACGTGTTTTGCCTCGGCGGAGTTAACGACGGGCGTTGCCCCGATGGCGTTCAATAGTCATAAAGAAACGAAGGACAAAATATGGTGCGCAAAGTATCGAATATGAAACCATGCGTTTATGCAATGCGTACGGTAACAGCGTTGAGGAAGCTACAAATTGTAGAACAATTCACAAATTGAAGTATGCAATACTAAACGTGCTATTTTCTGATCAGACATGTTTAATGAATGTTAATGGGGTTTTAAACTGTTTAATGTTAATAGTAATATTACAAATGTTACATTAGTAATGTATAACTTATGCTTGTAACAGAATGTGCTTTTTCTTTTTGTTGCAGGGCTGTATAAATTTAGTTACTTGCTATTTTGCAAGCAATTGATACATTGCACTCTGTTTAAAAATTGTGCTGTAAATATTTTTTATGTTTTCTGTTTTACTAGTTGTGGTATTTGGTTTTATTAGTATTGATACTTGTAAACTGCTACTTCTGCTGCTCCGGCGAGGTAAAGAGCTTATTCAGGAGGTTTACGTCCTCCTTTTACCTTACTTTGCGGGCAAACCTTGTATTTGTTTTGCCCAAATAAAGAAACAAAGAAATGGACGAATTACCGTGGTTAAGACGATACAAGACGATTTGTCTGATGGCGAGGAATACGTCGCTTGCTTTCACTGACGTAAGTTTTCCGCGCGGAACTCAGCCTCGTGATCGTTCGTGGTTGGTGCTATGTGATGCTCGTCAAAAAGTTTCACTATGAAAAATGTGCAATTTTTCATCTTACTGCCATTTTCTTTCGCTCACGGCCGGCAGAAGTTGCTTGGCAAAGCACAACGTATATAGTTCTATAAGTTATGTATTGATTCGGCAAGGCCGAGTCATGTGTATCTGATATGTGGCAACCGATCGTGTATGAGCTGAAACGACGTCATTTGATAATCGTACGTGACATCATTGTAGATATTTTTGGCAAGAACAAGATTCCCGTCCCGCATCTAGTTCGTCGTATGCACCGTCATGGTGGTGTACGGCACCGATAACTAAACTCTAGCCTAACTTCATGTCGGCAAAATAACACTACGCGATTCACATGCATGTCAGAGGTAGCTCAGAATATTTGTTACACACTTTCATTGTTAGTCGTTCCTAATTGTATAAATGTGTTGGTTGACCCGACGATGAATCTTGGTCGTTTCTAGCAATTCATCGATGATCTTCAGCATTATTTGTATTACCGGTCCACACTCCTACTTAACCTAAGAATTCGGGCTTAACCCAAGAGTTCGGGTTCAGGCAGAAAAAGATGTTGTCACCGCTACTTCGACAACAAATACCGGTCATCGCTTTGTGAATGCATGAAAACAAGGAAAAACGTCATCATTTTCATCCATGTACATGGCTTCTTAATATTTCTGTATTCTTCATTAAAAGCGATGTTACCTCAAACTTATTCTGCAAATAACTATCTCATGCAAGCACAAACCCTACAGCGTTTCAATGGGTATTCCCTGACGCAATGCAGTGGATTGGAAAATTCAAGAGCGACAAGTTAACGGGGACCGAAAGACTGGCACCAGCGCTGACACGACGCTCTTGTCCTGTTGTCCGTTCTACGCGCTTGAAATTTAAACATGAACACACAGCAACTTGTTTAGTTTACCCATCGTCTAATGGAACACAAGACCGGTTTGACTTGAGGACGCGCAGCTTCTGAAAAACCTAAGCAAGTAATAGAACAATGCACATTGCTTAAAATAGTGCTCTTCTGGGGGTCTATCACACATAAACAACATTTTTTGAGTGCTGTATAGTGCAGTTCGGTGTTTCCACATTTGCGGCACTCTTGAGGTACGAGAAAAAAAATTGTTTTATATGCTATAACAGCGTGGGTGGAGTAGTGAAAAACTGAGAGTTGATGTCGTGGAATCGTCGACGAAAATTTTGAAATTAGTGAACCCAGCTCTTGTCTTTAAAGATGGGAAGCGAATAACCTTGTCGCCCCTCAGTAGAGTATCTAGGTAAAGACTGCTTCATAAATCGATTGATTGGTGAGGTTCGACCTCCGCGAGCGGTGGTCGTAGACGCCGTAGTGAAAGATTCGTGAAAGAAAAATGAGTGTCATCCACGCAATAAATTCATGCCTGATATGGATATCGTGACTCAGCGCTCGGCAGTTGAACGTTATAGGGAGTTTATCCGGCATAGATTTCGTAACGCGCTTACCAACGCCTTGCACGGATATCTTTGCAGCAATATTTGGTGCGATTGGTCACGTGTAGCGAAAGCAGCCGATTTTATACGCCTGCCCCTCCGCGTGCACAGGGATGCCAAGCTGCAGCGCTACGACAAGAAAGACGTGACGGTGAAGCTGCCCGGTGGTCACCACTGGAACGAGTTCAAGTGGTTCTCGGTGTACTGCAGCGACGCCAGGGAGAGCTACGCGGACGTCGCCATCAAGCAGACGGTGGCCGAGCAGCTGCCCCTGCACGATCCCACTGCTGCCGTGCCACCCCCACAGCACACCCCATCTTCGGATAACGCAGGTATTACCAGATCCGCTAACGGTTCGTCGTCTGCTGGTGACGTAGTCAACGGTTAAGTTTATCGCGAGAAGCCAGACGATTTCGCAGCAAAACTTATTCAGGCGCGCATGTATGGTCTGACGCAATGTCGTCGGCAGAGCTTGTGCTGAAGAAGGGTTTGAAGGGCTTATGACTTGTGTCAACTCTCAGCACGTACAGTCGTCAGCACACTTGACTGACCGTAGCGCTCGATCGCGGCGCTTTGGGCTGCGCCAACGCTCTCTACCAATAGCGGTCGGAGCTATGTAGCTTGCATGTGAGCATGCGCCACCTCACTCACTGATAAAACTTCTCGAATGTGTTTCGTCTTGCCATTTACCGCGAGGCTTCAGCAGCTGCGACCGCCTGCAATCGCCGGCATTTGCCGGCGGAGGCGCCGAAGGGCCGCTGAGCAAAGGTAACGGATCTTGGAGCGTAGCCCCCTGAATGCTTGGCGGCATGTTAACTTCGATTTTGCTCAGCGGCCGTGTGGCACCTCGAGCGGCGATCGCCGGTGACTGCACCTGTTGAAGCCTCGGTAACCGGCAAAACTAAAATTTCGGGCCGAACCATAGTGGCGGATTAGCCAGCGAAGCCGTTCCAAACAACTATTGCTAAAAGGTACTTCCGCAAACATTCTCTTGAATTTGGTATTCGCCCCGGTGAAACTCGAAGGAGGTGGCCACTCACTCTTCGGCCGCTTGCATGCAGACTCGAACGACCAAGCTTCACGCTTACGAGCGGCCTCCAGTGCGCGATCTTTGTCGGTAGCTTGCGCTCGAGGCCGACGATTAGACTCTCACTGACGTTCTTCGGAGGCAAAGTCACTGGCCACATTCTCCGCTTTCGCACGGGCACGTTGTCGTTGGTTATAGTCGCGTCTCTGCTGTTTACGCCTCTCTTGGTACTTGGCTCGTTTCCCGGACGGGCGCACAATGCACGGTCTTCCCGTTCTTGTTGGAGTCGCAACTGTTGTAATGGTCTACCTCTGCAATACACAATCCGGTGCTTGCACAACGCGACGGCTAGCCCTGCGCACATACCCGCGCTTTCCCGCCCCAACTGCCGCGCCGTTCCGTTGGAGGTAGACCACGGCAGACGTAGCCGGCAGCATATGGGCGGTCAGCGCGGCTGCACTCCCCCATTGCGCAGGCGCGGCGCGCGGGGCAATCCCTTGTCCTTTCCTTCTTCTGCGCCCTACTATCGTTCGTTATCTTTTTTGCTCACTTTACAGACGTTAGCCAGCCCCCCCTACGAGACCACGCATACGGCTCATTCATACACATCCGTGAGGTGAAGAGCTTCGCCGTAAAAAGATTAATGCAGTGCCAGCACGGTGGCTCCGTATGCTCATATGCTAGCTATATCGAACCAGGCGTTATCGTTGGACGGGCTCTGGACAAGTGTGCGGTTGACTGTACAAGTAGTTTATGAATTTGTACGGGCCTGCTGCGGGTGCATGTTATCTCCCTATTTAAAGGCTGTTGGCCTCTTCTCGTTGCTTCGCCACCCGGCTTAGGGCGGACGGTGAGATCTCGGCAATAGCTGTGGTCTTCTTCTGGGGCTGAAATCCTACAGCCAAGTGGGTAATCATGATATCATGTGGTTGAAGAAGCGTACAGTGACCAGGACAAAGCGGAGAGGCGCAAGAATACTCGACGCGTGCATTGTGTCTCTCCGCTTTCTCCTGGTAACTGTGCGCTGCTTCACCTACACGGTATCACAATTAGTCACCAACGCGCCCAACTTTCCACATTACTAAGCCAAGTGGGGCTGACCACTTTTTAAGGCGAAAACCTCATACGTTTCATTGGTCAATTGACCTTAGGCGAACGCGCATCGATGGCACTAAACATACGAAAAGGCTACGAAACCTCGACCTTTGGTGCGAGTCGAACTTACGACCTCTGGTGTTAGTTAAGGCTACGAACCCTCGACCTTTGGTGGGAGTAGAGCCGCGACCATTTGTTGGAGTCAAATCCATAACCTTTGGTGTAATTGAAGGCGAAGTTAATTAAAATAGAGCTATTTAAGATAATCAGACAAACAATTGCGGTGGGAGTCAAACTCGCGATTTTTCGTGTTAGTGAAGGTGCGGTAATTCAGGCACTGTTAATTAAGAAAACGCACTCGATCTCACGGCCTTAGTTGGTAGTAGAAACCACGACCCTTGGTCGGAGTCGAACTCACCACATTTAGTGTCAATGAAGGCGTAGTTAATTAAGACACTTAATTAAGACAGAGTTAGTTAAGACGCTTAGGTGAGAGTCGAACCTACGACCTTTGCAGTTAAGGGGATTGATTAAGATAAGTACACGAAGTGATACAAGGCGGATGACTAAGCATATTAAGAAGGATAACTAAGTGATGTAGACTAAGCGAATTAAGGGGCATGTGTGCGTCATGTGTCCCTCTTTAATGCATCGGCACTTGGGCTTCCGCCTTCAAGTCGTCTTAACATAGAAGATTCTGAAAATTTTTATTGGAGTAGCGATTACATGGACACTCCAAGCGCACTTCTGCTGTGGCCGTGATGTTTTGCATAAAGTCCGAAGGCGATAACATCGTCGTTGCGTGCCATGTGCTGTATGTGCGAGTGAAAGCATGCAAGAGTGAGCCTATGATGGTGGTTCAGTCTCGCCATACAAGGCGGATGACTAAGCATATTAAGAAGGATGACTAAATGAAGTAGACTAAGCGAATTAAGGGGGATGTGTGCGTCATGTGTCCCTCTTTAATGAATCGGCACTTGGGCTTCCGCCTTCAAGTCGTCTTAAGATAGAAGACCCTGAGAATTTTTTATTGGAGTAGCAATTACATGGACACTCCAAGCGCATTTCTGCTGTGGCCGTGATGTTTCGCATAAAGTCCGAAGGCGATAACATCGTCGTTGCGTGCCATGTGCTGTATGTGCTAGTGAAAGCGTGCAAGAGTGAGCCGACGATGGTAGTTCAATCTCGCCGCGCAGGGGAGGGAAGGGGGGGGGAGTTCTAACCCGGCGGCTTCTGCGTATGGCGCGCAGAGTGCGGCAGGGAACGATAGGTTGGTGCGCGCTGTGTTTTCGCCGGTTAGTTCGCGTTAAAGCGAGAGTCAGCACGAAGGTAATCTCGCTCGCTGCTGCTGCCGCGATTCCGCACTCCAGTGTTTTGACAGCGAGTTTCCACGGCCATCGAGTGAGATGTGTGCATGTTTGCTTGTGCGCGCGTGACATCATGTTTGTTAATTCAGTTAGTGAGGGACTGTTTACATGTTTATGCGGTGAATAAAACTATTGCACTCCGTAAGTTGTCTACTAATTTGCTGTCCCAATCGATGCGTCGCCTCTCGGGTAAAACGGTGACTTTTTCTTATGTGATACTTGCTTAGCTTACATTACATTCCTTGAAGAAATCAACGCAAGGGTGGAATACACGTTAGCATTTCCATCATCACGCGCGCCTCCTTGATCCTGCTTGAGACCATAATCGCACCAGTTATATGAGATTTGTTTGTATTTGGCAGCCAATCTGCGCTTTCATGGAAATAAATTGGAGATTCAATGAATCCAGTGCAGAATAAAGTGAACTTGAAGAAAGCTGAATTTGGAGACGAATGGGTTCTACTGCGCAGTAACCAAATTTATTCTTTTTTTAGAATATACACTGCTCTGTGATAGGCTGCCCGTTCATCAAAGCCTAACATAAACGACCCGATATAAGAAATAAATAAAGCTCATTAAAAGGGGTAACGTAAGCTTAAGCGTACAGTATATTACATCAAATAAAGAAGCAACTAAGGACAATTAGAAGTGGACATTTGTTTCGTCACTCTCACGACATCAAGCTTCATCATCGGAAGCGCGTACTGACCAAACAGCAATATGCGTACAGCTAGAACAAATGGTACTACTCATAGTGTGACATTGGCGGCACGCCATCTGCGCAATGTAAATCTGACAAGGCTACTCTTAACGGGAGGTGTTTTCTACATTTCAAATATCCAGTTTTTACTTCGGAGCAAGTAACATTTGCGCAACTTCATTTAAATAATGGCAGTCTGCCAGTTGCGAGAATGTTCATTTTTGGTAAAATTGGTAAGGAGAACATCCTGTGGATCTGTCTTAGGTTCAGCCAAGAACACCGCATGGATAATAATGTAGCGTGCGTAGTTTGTGTGGTTCGTGCTCTTCCGCTGGTTAGAACATTTCGCGCGAAAAGTGCAAGACAAGCTGTATTTTTGTGTGCGTGTCCCGTGATGCAGCTGCCTTCCTTGGGCCATTCTCGGCGGTTTCCACTTTCGCTCTGAGCGTGGCCATAATAGTGGGCGCTGTTGCTGTCCGGCAATTCTTTGGTAAGTTGTTCTTGCCAATTCCAATGCCGCTCCTCAGCAAAGGTGAAAAAATGTGATGTAGTGAAGGGTTCACTGGGGGTGAATGTCGCCTGCCTTAAAATGGTAGCTTCCAAGAAGCAAAAAAGAAAGTACTCGGTATTTCAAGAATACCTTTAGCTGACGAAAAAGTTTATGTTCGGACTCGGCGCTGGTACCACGGAGGGGCTAAGAAGGCTGACAATCTTGATAGTTCATGGAGCTTGATAGTTTCATGAAACAACGCTTAGAAAGCGCCGCAATTTCGCACTAGGTAGCAATTGCCGCGCAGCTTGCTTTCAGTGCCCTCTCTCAACGTCTACAATATGGCTAGCTTTGCAGCAGGATTAGAGCCCTTCTAGCACCTCTTCGAGCTGCGCCCAACAAGCGGAAGACATACTTCTACAACACGCTTCTCAAGCGAAGGCTGCCGCGTTTCGCGATGTTAACATGGTCGGAGGGGTTCGCAATGTTAGCAGTCCTGCTAACAATGCGAAGCGCATGTAGCGAGCCCCTCATACGTTTTTTTTTCTCATTCACCTTGGCCCTCTCTCGACGGTCTATATAGGTGGCACAGACCAAAAAAAGGAGGAGACAGGCAAAAAGTGAGAGAGTGCTGATTTGCAGCTCATTGAAATGTGACTTTTCAGGTCCAAGTCAGTGATCCGTCATCCTCCTTTGCGCTCGGTGACTCGCTTAATTCGTCAAATCTGATTGTGCTCTGAAAACTATCGAAGCAAGCCACGACTAACATTCCTATGGTTCCGTAATCGCCTGGCCATATTTTTTTTCCTAATTCGTCTCATAATGGCGCGCATATTACAGCGAAGCTGTTAGCCTCTAGTTGGTCGGCATTTTTCACGGCATCAACCTCGCGAAAAGAAAAAAAAAATCGGCAATTGAAGCAAAAACGTGCATACGTTCTTTGGTATCACGCATGCAATTAAGTGCGCCGCATTCGTTTCAATAAAGAACAAGCCAGCCCAAAACAAGCATCCAAACGACAATCTTGATGATAAGGAACTCCTGCTAACAATGAAAAGCGCAGATAGCGCGCCGCTCATACGTTCCCTGGTAAACATTAGTGGTGCACAAGCGCGCGACGTGGGAAGCTTGTGACGTGGGAGTGACGTCACTAGACGTGTGCGTGTGTGTGCGTGTGCGTGCGCGTGTAAAGAACCAGCTTAGCAATTCATTTCATTGTTGTTGCAGCACCGCTATGGGTAAGGAACGCATGGTTAGGACTCTAGAGGGGCAGCGTGAATACGAGGAGCGGCGAGGGGAAAAGAAGCGGCAATATGACCAGCAGCGGCGTGCTATCAAAACTGACGAACTGCGTTCCCAAGAGGCTCAGCGCGAGCGCCATGGTCCTAAACATTGCATGGCCCCTTCAGTAGCTGTAGTGGTGGTTTTCAACAGCTCCGCTGGGCGTCCACTTTCGCGGGGCCAGGTCGGAGAGTGAATCTTTTTTTATAGCGAAACGGATTGCGATAAACAATCAGTTTAGAGAGCGCAGGCGACACAGGCCCACGGATTAGAGGAGACGAGCAGATCAAGAGAGTGATTAGAAACACCAGCTAGGACAGGTTGCAGAGGCATTACTGCAAGGCGGTTGGGCGCCTCTGCCGTTACAGAGGCAGAGGCACCGAACGAATCAACAGATGGAGGAGTCGGATGTGTCGTGCTTGGGATGGAAACTAGACTGGGGCATTTGCTAGGCAAACGAAAATTAACAGCAAGCGGCAGCAAACTGAAATAGTGGGCCAACGGTTCGTAATATAAGGGCGCGACCATATATTTATGTTAAGGACATGGCAGCCACCGCTTCAACTTCCTTCCCCCCCCCCTCTTTTTTCTGAAGACAAGTAGTTCTTTGCAGACTTCACGCGGGTTTCGTGTTTGTGGCATCTAGCTACCTTTGTATGTAGCCTTTTAACCGAGGGAACAATTTTGTTACTTTGAAATGTCGTAATGAGGCGCAAACGGCATCCATATGTAGGTACGAACGAAATGAGAATTACTGAAAACAAACAAAAATCAAAGCAAACGGGAATTACTCGCGAAGTAGGTAAGGTTGACGGTACGAGTGTAATTACTGCCAATGCAGTCGAAAGTTAACCGCATTGCTTCGTAGACTGCACAGCCGCCTGGATCGGCCTTTTTGCAAAAGAGAAAACAAAGTAAAAAAGACAGGCGCGTCATCCAAAGGTGACGCGAAAGACGAGAATTTTGACATACATGTACGCCAAAAAGAACAGATAATGAAAAAAAAACTTCACATGAGTACAAGATATAAAGGGCCCGAGAAACACTGTATAACGTCTGACAATGGAACGAAGACAATAACACAAATGTATCACCGCAGTTATGCGACATTACATAATTGCCGTGTTGTGCCAAAAGACCAAGGTGACCACAACGAACAGATGTGATTAACCGTTAAATTACGCAAGCGTGTTGCGTTTACAAGACATTGCATTTCCTGTACAGAATTCCTCAATAAAGCATTCGGTTTCGCCACGCACTCACATTGAATAAACACAAACACGTGATTCAACACTCCCTACCAATTTAGGTTAAGCTTCTCCGAATAGGGACTCCAACAGTGCACGTTGGAGCTGCTGCATTTTTATTTTATCCGCTTTCGAACGATATCTACTCTGTGGGCAAGTCTAGTATCGCTTCGCGAAGAAAGCAGACGGCGGAAAGCAGGGGGGATGTTCATTGCTCCAAATGGCGACGCCGTCTCCACTTTTTTTATCTAGAGCGTTACCTCAGCCACATCTCGCGTGTTGAAGCTGATATTCATGATGATATGTAATCTTTAATGGCGCAAGGGCCAGTTATGGCCAAAGCTGAGATTCAGTGCGACAGTACTTCGACTTTGGCTTTTTTAACATCGACCATGTTTGACTTCTCTCTCTCTCTCTCTCTTTCTTTTCTTTTTGTGGGTTTGTTGCCTCTTTCCGGATATGTTTACAAGAGAAGGCTTGTTAAGTTTGTAGTGTATTGAGTGGCTATTGCTTTAACAGCTTCTACTTAGTGAGAGAAAAAAAAAAGAAAAGATGCAGCCAATAGTGTGCTCGTGGGTGATTATTCTTGTAGTCAGCGGCGTGTTTTTATCCATGCTTGCCGTATTTTTCTTATCGCAACACAAGTAATTACACTTGACGCACAGAGCTTTTTCATGCACCTGCTCGATGTCTTTCGTGGCATAGAAATTTGACGGCGAATTTAGAAAATTGTTAAATATCGTTCCGCCAACCGTATTCCCTTGCACTAAGAATGGTGATCTTTGATTACAGAGACCGATAATCGCGTCAAGACTTGCTGAGGCCGGTTGTTATTTATTGAAAGGTAGGTGTATAATGGTGAATGGCTTTTCATAATGCAATGCTTCATATAAAGTAAAAGCCTGCAGGCCTGTATTGATCGTGCTCACTCAGAATGAGAGATCTTGTAACTGTTGAGCACATATTTATGGCCATGGCAACGAGAATTTAGAAGTAACATTTGGCTAGGGAAAATAACGTTGCTGAATGAACAATATAACGAAATATGTCGCTGAGATGTGTGTGTGCCCCTGCGAAATATGCCGCTGAAGATGTGTGGAGTTTACGGCGCACTGAATAACATTGCGGTTGCCCATGAGACGACACGTATTATGACACACTTTATTTGACGCAGTGTGTGGACACAGTTAACACTGCGCCCACTTTTCGTGTTTTTTTATGTCCGCATTTTGTATTCTTAAAATACACTGAATAAGATTACATAGAATAACTAGTAACAAGCGGCTTTTATGTTTACATTGTTATCCGTGTGTTCTGGAGTAGTGCCCAGTAATTCCGGACATGTGCAACCAACTTCAGAGTCGAACTCCATTTGCGAATGAAATCAACCTGGTGGTTTAAGAAACTTAAGTCTCGTTCAGTCGCGTTTTTCTCATACTAACCGGAAACAAACGTTTGGTTCGCTCAACTTTCACACTGTATCTCATGTCATTATGTTTGGCATGATGTGCAAGTTGACGATGTATAACTACTGTAACACTGTGTTGAATTGTAGTTTACAATATTCGCTCTAACTCCATCTTCGCGGTACTGTTGTACGCGCCCTTTCTACTGTGATCTCGTGTTAGATAGGCAGTATTGGTAAACAAAATAATCAATAAATATAATAATTGAAAAACAATAGGGCGAGGCGAGCACGTTGGTATGATACACACTTAGCTATATTTTCATTCTGAATTGCAATGTAATGCTCTTCGGCAATTCCTTGATAAGTAACAACAGAAAAATGAAAAAAAATTATGCTGGTTGTTGTACACATTAAATCTATAGGAATAGCAATTTTTATCTATCAGAACATTTTTTACCTCAGTGTTGAACCATCCTTTTAGGTACCAAGGCGTCACGTGTTGAGTGCCAGCGCACGAGATATGTCAAGTTTGACCGCAAAGCGCCGGACCCATACTGTTGACGCCTACCTTGCGGCAAGCTCTGCACTTCCGCAGTACTGTAAATAAACACTGCTTTGAGCACATATATATATATTTTTCGATGCACTAGTTGTACTCATTGCGTCTTTTTGGGCCGGGACAACGCCTAATTATGAAACGCTTGGCAGTTTCACCCAAATGGCAAGTTAACGCCGAAAAGGTTTCCATCGCGCGAGGAGGAGCGCGATTGTCGGCGATAAAATGGGCGCATCCAGACCGGCTTTCTCGTCACGCTCGACGAAATGCGCGTTGCCGCCCTCTAATTTTCACGAGACTCGCTGAAACTGGCAAGATCACTAGTCGCGGGTTTGTTCCGAATTGATGGTTAGTGCCAGAGTGTACACTTTGTACGCGTCTATACGAAAGAACAAAATACACTGCACACGCAACCATCGCAGGCGTGACATCACGTGGCCAAATGCGGCAACAGCTTCCACAAAATTACGACTAGGACTCGCGTGGCGTTTCGCTCCGCGCCACTTTAGCATCTCAAACACTCGCACTATGGCTACGGCGACGGCACGCCTGCCAGCAGCACCGCGTCGAACGCGTGCTCACAGCTACAGCGGGTGCGTGACAGTGTTGTCGGTGTCGGCTCAACTACGTACAGGGAAGGACGTCGGTCGTTCTCGCCAGTTGCATTGCACCATACCTACGTGGCAGTGCGTGATGAACCACTTTTCTATTAGCACGTCAATGAATTTCGCAATTGATTAGAGTGATGACGTTAATTTTCTTCTACGCAACGCCACAGAAAAAAAGAAAAAACATTGGGGCTGAAACTCCCCACTGGGGAATTGTCACATAGTGCGTAGCCTTGTTCTTTGTGATCGTTAATTTAAAATTGTAAACGATAACAACTGCAACGAACACTGCTCGCACTGTAACAATCTCGCCAGTAAACTCATTTTTATGGCCGATGTTTTGTTTGGTAAAATAAAAACACTGCCTTGATGATTTGGCAAGACCTGTAATGATCTGTCGAAATGACCAACTTTTGAGTTATGATAAGTAAGGTTTCCGTAGAATGAAGCACACTACATGATACTTCCCCAGTGGGGAGCTCCTGCCCCAACTTTTCTTTTTGCATTCTAAACTCCTACTTCGGAAGGGGTGCCTTTTTTGTAGTCTTTATTTTTTCTTGCATAATTTGCCCGCTGGATAGCTCGTTGGCGGGCAAACTATGGCTGGAAAATGAAAAAAACAAAGAAAAACACTACTACAAGAGACACCCTAATGAAAGAGGAGTCTAGAATGCAAAAATAAACACAGAAGCTTCAAAAGCTTCTAACTGTTGTTGTAAACTCGCTGCTCGCATTTCCGCGCGTACCTTGTCCGGTGCAAGCTCTCGCTTGCGTTCCAACTGCGCCTCCGTAAGAGGGCTGTGATTTTTATACGTTTGCTCGCCACATTCTGACGTTTATATCCCTCGTCACTGAGTAGCTTTTAGGATGCGGCATAGTCAGAGAATTGTCACATTTAAAGCAAGAGACGCTACGAACTGAACACAAATTGTTATTTTCAGGCCTGCGATGCGATGCAGGCTTTGGCCGGTTGTGTGTCGGCACCTGGTGGCTTTGCGACAAAACCTCGCGTCCAAGGTTTGTGCGCCTGCAAGTAGGGGACGATAAGCGCACAAAAGTTTGCGTATTCACAGAAATTCCACATATGGAATGCTAGATTGCGCTACCAGCTTTATTTTTTTTCCGGTGGAGGGGGTGGCAAATGGAAGGACAAATGGAACGGAGCAGAAAAAACGTTGCCCGGCACCTAGCCAAGCAATGCTACGCATTAAGAACGCCATTTATCAATGCAATTTACGACTTAACGAGATACGAAATGCACTGATGCCGCAACACTCACGCACTAAGCTTTCTATTCAGCAAGCATCGCAAACAAAGGTTCACAGCCATAAGCGCTACCCATGGTTGTTCTTGGATCGTTCCTAGTTTTACTCCTGCAGGCCAACTGGATATGTCACTGTCAGAGTGGAGGGAATCATTGAAAATATTTGGTGTTCTTATCTCTTGCTCAACTGCTTGCTCTGCTCTCGTTCTTGCTCAGCTTTTTGCGTAAATTCCTGTCGTTGGCGCTGGGTGCGTTCGCACAGCAGCGCTTGGACGCGCTGGGGAAGGTGCTGCTTAGGCGTACGTTGAATGGTGGAAACTAACGCGATGCCGGAGTGCGTTTCCACCAATGAGAAAGTAAAGTTCTCGGTCGCGATTCCCTACAAGAACAGCAGTTGCCTTGCTAGTTGAGGCTCAAGCTGGTTGCCTAAGGACAAAAAAACATACCGGAGCAAATATTCGCAATTACATGAGCTGTGTGTGTGCTACAGCGAGAATCCGAAGACCACTTGGTACACTCCTAATGGAATGCGAAGGAATTCCACCCATCGAGACCAGTACCTAACGTACAACTTCCAGAAGCGCTTGGATTTGAGCAAGACGAAAGTATCAACCAATCAGCAGTCGAGATAAGCAAGAGTTGTTTGAGTCACGGCGGGAAAGAAAATAGGGAAGAGACTGACATGATCGAATGCATAAGAAGCATAGGCGCCGGTACAAGGTAGGTAGAGAAGATTAAAGAGGTGTACACAATAATGCTAGAAGGAAAAGCACTGATAGCGTACCTGAGTAACTCAAGCAGGCCAGGGGACGATTCTTCCGCATACCGTTTTAATGAGGATGCCAATAAATCACCATCATTATATTCATCACCATCATCCGGGCGGTGGCGCACACCGACTGCACCCGCAGTATTGGCGAAACACCGCCTTTACAGAATATGACATTATGGCGGAACATGACGATGTCTAGAAATGTACCTCCTGCCATATATTTGTTCCCTGATCTAGCTCGCTTTACTCTCTGCCTGTTGTGGAATCATGTTTTCGATCGCTTAGGTGAGTTTTTACTTCGTTATTTACTTCGTTAGTACCTTGCGTATATGTCCCTGCATTAGGCAATAGCGTCATCATGCGGATTAGATAAGTGGATAATCCGTAATCCTTGTCTTTCACATCGCGTTTGACCGACTCGCGTTTGAGCTCAACTACAAAAGGGGCACAAAGCGAGAAACATTGTGTGGGCACCGTATCTGCACCAGAAAATCGAAATATAGCTCTCTTTTGATGAGTGCGTTGCTACCTCACTTTTTTTTTATTTCCTCTACCTCGGGGTTCGTTGTTCGTCATCGGTTCCATGCCGCAGATATTTGTGGATAAATATTATCAACTGTAGACCCTGTGTCTTTGCTGTCTCTTCTCCTTTTCTATTCCACCTTTCTGCCTTACCCAGTGTAATGTATCCAACCGGACACGTCATTGGTTAACCTCCCTACCATTCCCTTTTCGTCTCTCTCTCTCTCTCTCTCTGTATGTGTGTGTCTTTGCGAGTAGACAACCAAAGCCACTCAGGTATGTGCGTGAACAGACAATATGTTCCATGCTGCTGTGTCACCTAGTAAACAACGTGTGCCGCTGTGTATGTACCACTAGATTTGTGCCTGAACACACAACTTCGAGAATGGGCATGTGCAACTAGGTAAGTGCCAATCAGTATGTGCGCCCATCCTTGGCCAGTCACCAAGAGTCAATGTGCCCATGCGACACAATCTGTATCAAGCCCTAGGTGTGCCCAACGCAAACCTGCAGCTGTTGGCTCCTGGTGAATCGGGCAGTATCACGGCGGATGTATTAATGCGAAGGTAATATGCGCGCGGAATGCAAGTACCAGGAAATGGCCTTCATAAGCCCTGAACGCTAATCCACAAGACAGTGCACGTAAATACACATCTCTTCGACCCAGTAAAAAAAATAGCCCGATAGAAAACTTTGACATATAATGCCGGCTCACAGTTATCTTTAATGCACGCTTGTCTCTTAAATGAATAACATGTTATATTGTATGATAATCTTAGGTTTTTTTGCCTTCTTTTATTTAGTTGTTGGGTATGTGCATATTACAACTGTGTTTTGCCTATACGAAAGGGCTAAAATATTCGGCTTCATAGAGTACGTTAGTTGCTTTTGTGATTCTTTCATCCCTGAATGAGTTGTATTTAGCTCAAAGCAGTTGTATTTCGCACAAAGTCACCTGCATGAAATCACTACTAAGCAATTATAGGTTTGCGACAGCCGCATTAAATTTACCCTATCGTAACATAATATAGTATAATTTTTCATGAGCAGATTTTTTGAGACTACGACACCCAAGAATCAGCTGCGGAACTCTGTGGAACCTTACACGTTCTTAGAAGATGTCAGCAGCTCCTTCGAGTAAAACAAAACACGTTTATTTACAACTCAATTTTTGCCTCACCTGCAATATTGTCATTTAATTTGTGGCAACTGTACACGAAAAATGCTAAGAGAACTTAATACTATGCAGGAACATGCTTTGCGAGCAGTTGGTAACTTGTGGTACTGCAATCATACTACACCATCTCTTAAACATACAAGGTAAGAAAAATAAATGTTCTCTGTGATGATGAAATGCTCTCTAAAATGTTCTATTCCTTTTTTAAAGTATAACTTCATAAACGGCGTAACAACCTGCAGGACAGTGCTAATATCAGGGAAAATACATACATTGGCAAAACAAGACATAGCGAATATTGCCATATGCTAAGTGTACGCACAAGGCATGGTTTCTGAAAACTGGCTGACTCTCTACTCCACGCACTTACTAAATACCCACTTATTGAGGACTACTTACCCCTCCTTCCTAAAGCGAAGCTACACACTTTAGGTACTCATTCATGCGTTTAACTTACTTCTATTTACTTATTTTCCATTTTTTCATAGCGATCATGACTTACTGCGTTGTATCTAGTCCCTAAGTGCGATTTTTCTTTCTCTGCTAGCCTGGCTGTTTTACCAAATTTCGTACCAAACCCTCCTCTTGCAGCTGGGTGAAGAGGTGGGGCCAGTCAAGCTGCTGTTGACACAGCTTCATTCCAGCATTCCTCGTCAGAATTTGTACAATCTCTGCACATCTTTGGGTGAAAATAAATGCCCGTAACAATAAATACCAATACCGATTTCGCAGAAACATCGCTAGCTTCATGCGCTATTCCCAGGACTCTTTCCACAGCAAGGAATTGTGTTACTTTAGGAGTTCACCTCTGAATGTTCCGGGAGGAATAGCTATAGGTTTCCGCTATATATTTCAGCCTTCCTCTACGAAGAGTATTTGCTAAATATTTGCAGGAAAGCGTGTTAACTAATTTTATCTCCGACAAAAACTAAAATGTCATCTGCATACGCTGCAATTTTTATTGTATTTTGACGTATCACTCTATGACCCCCCGTACATTAATGCTGATAATTTCTGCAACACCAGAAGAGGGCATATACCTGACGAACTCATCCAAGTAATTCAATAGGCGGAGTGACATTATCATTAACTCTATATACACTAGAGCTCTTGATTTATTTTCGAGTGCAACTGTTTTCGAATGAAAGAGAAAGTGCAACAATTGGGTGCAACAAGTTCTGTTTGGCTATACTCGATATAATGTCTCAAAACGTACAGAGAGTTACAAAGACGAAAGATAAACTAGAATGGTAAAGCGTTCGCAAAAGCTTCTACCTTCCGCCTTTACCTCCTATCATGTGAAACCATCAATGCTGCTCAAGCTTGCACATTCGCTTTTGGGAACTAAAGTCTGTAAGAAAATTCCAAAGGGAAGGATGCTCAGAAAATGCAGTAGCATTTCCTCTTTCACAGATACCTTCTATCATAATTTCTTAATAGAAATTACCATAAGCTACAATGCTCTAGTTCAATACTAAGGAAATATGACATGGAACGTGAACTTCTTCATGCGCGTCCCATCCTGTAGCTCATTACTGCGTGTTAGCACAAAAGACTCTTGCGTCGTCGTAAAATTGCAATGCAAGTTCCAGCGCAACTGTTTATACGAAGCATTCGTTGTCTCATTCCAGGGACATTGCGGTACTTCGGTAGATAGGCATTGCCTGTCTTGCCACACTTCGGACGTCTTTAATAAAGGTGAATGCACCTCTGACAATGGAATCAAACCTGACCCTTCGAGCACCACAGCCCAATAGTCTAACAAATAGGCCACGATCGCAGGCGTACTATTCTCGTGTCAGCGCTCGCCCTTTGAGACGTTGTCGTATGTGGCGCATGTCAGTTTATCTGGTTCTTTCTTCTTGATGGCTCGGGGTTAGAGACGTTGTGATCGACTGCACAGTCTCCAGGATTGGTCCATATTCCGCAGTGCTCTCCTCGTAGCAACTAATTCTACGTAATTCTAAAGCTGAGCCTGGATCGAACCAGTTTTGAACATTTCATCGATGGAGTGAAAATTCTATCGTCCTTTTAACATACACCGCATGAAATAACCATATTTACGTACGATTGTACAACGGGCTGTCGCCGATGACGCCATAAACGTGTTTCTGACGCTTGTGCCTTCGTCCGGTAGCTATGTAGAAGCCGACATCGGCACGCCGCAAGCTCGCGTCGAACGGCAGGCAGTAGAACTCACGATCGCCGTCACAGTCGTCTTGCTGCTTAGGTCCCACATGCTCGCGTCAGACACACAAATTCTCGACTTGCACAGACAAGGTGTTCCCCTCGGTAGCGTTTTGCGCAACCGAACATGATTCTGGGTTGCGAGTTACCAGGAAAACGCAATGCACGAAATCGATTTGCACAGTGCGTGGGACCTCCTTGAATTTCTTCCAAGAACTTGCAACAGACGCTGCAGTTGTCCGTAATTAAACCACATACTCTAAAGCAATGCCCGCATGTGACTAACACTATGAATGCCTGCCCGCCTATGACAAGGAAGAGTTTAGTTCGGGTGTATGGAACTACGTGAATTTGACCAGCGTGGATCTAACATTTTATTAGTGACGTTTCGTCCGAATATTGCATGATCGATTGATAAACACACACACACACACACACACACACACACACACACACACACACACACACACACACACACACACACACACACACACACACACACACACACACACACACACACACACACACACACACACACACATATATATATATATATATATATATATGTATATATATATATATATATATATATATATATAGAGAGAGAGAGAGAGAGAGAGAGAGAGAGAAATAGTCCCCGATACCGTCTTCTGCCCCGTGGTTGCTATCGGCGGCAGCATTCATCAAGTTTAGACGAATCCAATAAGTTGTAATGGAATTTAGCATTGGACACAGAGGCGAAAAGCAACCTAGAGGAGCTGTGGCCATGGGTCGAATGCTGCAAATTTGTAAAGAGCGAAGTTTGCAGTTGCTTCTCAATTTGTGGCAAACAAACAAACTGACGACTCACTGCGCTGATGAGAAACCAGCATCTTCTGCTTATACCGCTGATCTAAAGCATGCTATCAAAACCGTATGTCGCCTCGCGGTATAGCATGTGTCATAACCAACTTCAGACCTTCCGTGCTACTTCTCTTTCCTGATACCGGTGCCTGCGGATAAAAGTATATTAGCGAGAATATTGCTGCTGCTTCAGGCATTATTCCCACTAATGCTGGGACCGAAAACCAAGCTAACCCAACCAAACTTATCTAGTTATTTATTTTACATACTGCAGCCCTACAAGGGTTACAACAGGAGTGCAATAAAGGATTCACAAAGATCGAACATGAACGCGATTGTTAAAAAGCACTAGGTTACAGAACATGCCACAGAAGAACTATTTGAAGAAATAAAATCGATAAGGTGAAGGGAACGCACATTACTAGGTGACCAATTGTAAAGATCACTTGTTCTGAGGTAAAAGCTGTAATTAAGTGTATTCTTGCGTGGAAAGAAAAGTTGCAGATAAAGTTCGTTGTAACATCCCGTAGAAGTGTTCATAAGGAGTGTTCAGTGCGCAAAGTTAATATAGACTGGAAGAGGAATTAACGATGTTATACAACATTTTTAGGGAGTTCACATGGCGGGTCGCCGAATCAATCAAGTGTCAAGTTAAAGAAAGGAAGAGTAGCAGAGGGTGTGACGTGTTGGTCGCATCTGTAGCGTTTAAAGCACCCACTTCTTTCTGCATGGATTTAATTTTTCTACCCTCACAACGGTGGAAAGGGCATCAATCAACAGAGACATACTATAGTATACGTTGGATTAGCATTTTATCTAACAGCAGATTCGTGCTTTTATAAGAAGAAAAAAGTGCGATTTGTGGGTGAAAAAATTATTATGTCGACTTCCACCCCGTCACCATCGTCTTCGTTCTCAATCTCTGTATCATCACACCCTTCGGCATTGTGTTTCGCTGTAAGCCAAAGTGTAGTAATTAAGTCCGACAGGCCCCAATCCTGGACATGAATGTTAAAGTCTGTTGAGCTGCTAAATACAGACTAGCTTCTACATATAATTTATACATGTCTGATCTTTCAACTGTTAAAAAAGGCTTTCGGTACATAAAAAGGCAGGCTCTTAAGACAGAATGAATCACTCAACGCGAGGTTGAAGCACGTGCGTTGGCTGAGTGAGGCCATCTTTGAATGCAGCTGGTGTCGTGTTGCCTGAACAAATAGCGCTAACTCATGCAGAGCTACACAAAGTAGAACAATAAAATGCGGTTAGCTCAAATTTAAAAAAAAATTGTCCTTTAAACAACTAAACACGCTTAAACCAATGAGCCCATTTGGGCTCGCAGGTACTGAGGAGGTTAAGGACAACAGTGAACTCAGGCCTGAAGGATGCTCTTAACTGACATTATCTCGACGGAAATAAATCGCGTTGGGAGCATTGGGATTTTTCGGAATCTTAGAAATTCATAAATCCGTGTTGCTAGCATAGGCGTATCTAACGAGCGGAGGACAAGGGCGGGGGTTGAGTTGACAAAGTAGGCCATTTGCTTCCCCGCTCCCGCTTTCGGAATCGGGCAATATTTGCTGCACACTGACAAATCCTGCAAAGGAACAGCTACTGCCAAGTTTTCTGACGATGTCGTCGATGAAATTTAAACCTATTTAGACTGCATAGAAAAGGCTTAGTCTTTACTCATGAACTTCCTGACAATGAGACCTTGCAGTGTTTAGGTATTATCATAATCTTTAGTGGGCTGCACATCTGCTGGAAGTAATCTCCGCGAGCTCATAAAGAACTATTGCCGTTTGATTCAGCACATAGTAAGGTGATCGCAACTAGTGATCGCAACAAAATGTCTTGAGTCGGTGCTGGCGAAGTCTTGTGCTCACTTTGCTTGGGATAGGTTCAAGTGCAAGGTTGAGGCTGTCTTCCCCCCTTCGAATTTGACAGCTGTGTCCAAGACCCTCCTTCAAAACTGAATGGTTGAAAAATTCCTCCGCAGATTATGCGAACAGGAAAGCTGGGCAGAAACGGTGCCCTAGGTTCACAGGTTGCGCACAACCTGAAGAATGTGGCAAACAGGTACGACGTGCCTAATATGCTTTCTGCGCCACGAAAACTTGTTGGGCTTTGTTCATCCATTTCGGGACCCGAGAAAAGCTGCCTGGAAAAAAAAAAACATACCAAGCCATACGGCACATGCGCCGTTGGCGTTTTCCACGAGATCTCACCTAAGTGCGGAAAGATATATATCGGACAAACCGGCCGATACGCCAACAATCGGGCGCGGAAACTTGAGCTCTCTGTGGCTAACAAAGCTTCTTTTCATTTGCCTATGCACTCTAGGTCCGGTTTCTGCGAACCAATTCTTTCCGGACTTCGAATTCTAGGCAGGAGTGCCAATGCCTTGGGAAGAGAAATCACGAAGGCATATCGTATCAGGAAGAAAAGAAGTGCCTGTATTAGCGATACATCGGTTGTATTGCTTAGCAAAGAAAAACAGTTTTTAGAAATGATGCTGCTTTTATACGCTTTTTGATATGATTCAATGGTTGGCTTGATAGGCAGTGCGCTTGCGCGATCCTGGTCCGCTGTGTGCTTAAGTAAGCAAAGTCTTCAGAATAAAATTTCGTTGCGAGTTAGCGCTTGCCCTGTGCTTCTGTCGCGTCTTGGAATTGCACTTACCAGTACTCAGTTATTTTCTGACAGAGTAGCGCCCACATAAGCATGATCTGGCCTCACCGCAACTTGCCGTAGAAGACGTGGCTCGGCTGGCCGCGTTGGGTACAGTGCTTCGCGGGGCCAGCCACCTCCGTGAAGCCCTTTGCAGGCCTGCATCGCAGAGTAGGCTGTCCACGGGCAGTCGAAACACAAGTTTCGCCTGCGAACGATTGCATCATCCCATCTTTTTTGACACCATCTCACCTAACCGTCTTTGAAAACACAAAATTAGTTTTGTGTTTTCAATTTGTCCGTCTGTAATGAGCGTGGCCATTGTGGCAATATGTCGCTAGATCTAGAGGCATTTCAAGGCGAAGCAATTCTTCGCTAACTTCGCAGGGTTTTCGTGACCGCGGGGGCTGCGTGCCTGTTCTCTAGCCGAATAGACCAACCAATGACAGTGGAGGACGCGCGCGACATCGCCGCTCGGTTGCTTGCACCACCACTAGATGGCGCTTGCCTGGGCGCATCCGCGGAGGCGAGCGAACGTATAGTGACAAACGGATCCAGCAACGCCAAAGAAGCCTCAGGTGGAAATTTCGAGTGGAAAATATCATTGTAAAATGCAGAAAGAAAGATCGCTAACCACTGACACTGGATCAGATGAAATTCCAATGCAGGTAATCGAAAAGCTCGGTCTAAAGAGCAAGGCACTCTGGCTAATGCTGCTGAGCAAGTTATTAAAACGAACAAAATTCTGGTTGGATGGATAGAATCCAAGGTGAACCTCATCTACAAAGTCAAAGGTGATTAGCATAGGACGAGCTCATGCAGGCCAGTTGTAGTAACGTCGGTGATATATAGAATGGCAATGCAAGCCGTAAAATTAGAACTGTCGAGATGGGTGGAGAAAAATGATCCACGGGGGGTGGGGGGCAATAGAATGAGCTCACAGCGAGTAGGTATTGCTGGGATACTATGTTTGTACTAACTGAGTGAATAGAGATTTCAGTAGCTCAGAATAGACCTTCATGGTTAGCATTCCTAGATATTAAGGGAGTGTACGACATCGTAGACAGGGAATTGCTATGAGATATTCTCAAGCACGAAAGTATATATGACTATTCCATGGAGCTGCTAATAATATATATATATATATATATATATATATATATATATATATATATATATATATATATATACAATTGAGTACAAATAGTTAGGGAAGGCCATAAATGTAATGAATTTGTGGAAATTCATCAAGGAATGAAGCAATGCTGTCCTCCGTCTCCATTGTTATTAACGCTTTATGTTAAGAACACAGAACAATGGAAAGCAATTAATTAGTGTTTGAGTTATCATATATGTGGAATGGACAAATGGCGCAACAGAAGCTCCCCGGAGTGATGTATGCGGAAGACATAGTATTATAGGCGAACAACGCAATATATTTACAGTCGCTTGGGAATGTGTGGTAGCGCAACGACAAATCCACGCCTTACATGTTTAGCACAAGGAAATTTGGAATTATGATATTTAATAAACAAACGAATAATTACGTTGTGTCAATTCAACCCCAAGTCACACCTACAGTCAATCAATGTGAACAGGATCAACCCTTCGCCTACCGGAAAATAAAGATAAGCGAAGCTTGTCTTGCATGCACCTGACCTCCGTCACGGATGAGCTACCCACAAATAACAGTGCCGGATTGCGTTGGCTTCCCGCTCCTTCAGCTCGGGATCTTGTTCTCGTTGCTGCTCGATTGCCTGTGCTCGGGTGGTTCTAACCGCTGGATCGGTACGCCGAGGGCGAGCCCTTTCATGGGTGAGTTCTCGCCGCGGCTCGTCGAAGGCTGCCTGTTCCTCAGAGGAACGCACAACGGGTGACCATCCCATTCGTTCTCCGAGACTGAAATGAACGGAAACGAAGCCGGCGCAGCGCGCGCGGTACCATTTCCTGCCACTTCGTTCCCCGGTGGAAGCGAAACGATTCTGAGTGGTTGCACGCATGCATAAACGCAGGAAAAACTTACACAAGCACCCACTAGGACAACCTGAAAATAAAGGGGAAGTGGAATGCAACCACAATGAAACATGAAATGACGGTCCTAACGCGAACCTTCGCAAATTGCAATGTGTGCTTAAAATTGGTTATCTTGTCAGGCATCTAAGTGGACGAAATATCTGTAGGCCCTCTGGCTTTGCAACTGAAAGGCGTGGACACAGAATTGAGGCAGAGGTTAATAAAGTTGACAGCCAAGTACAGGGTAACTGAAAGTGCAAATAGGTAACCCGGAGTAGCAAAAAGAAAGTAAGAGAAAATGAGACTGAATTGGATGCAAAGCATGGAAACAAAAAATACTTAGGAGATTTTCAAGAATTACAAGAAAGAAATTAGAAGGGAAAATCTGTACAACAGTAAGGGAAATGCTTTGCTATTTTAGGCTTGAGCTAGTTACCTAATGATGAAAACCTACCGGTGCAAATATTTGCGACAAGTTGAGGCCTGTGTATGCTGCAGCAAAAATCCGGAGATCCCTCCTTCACTATGCCGTGTCGCATCATCTGATTCTGATTTTGGCACGTAAAGTCTCATAATAGGATAAATTTAACGCTTCTACCACGATGCGATGTGCCATATGTAATGTGATGACAATGCTCAACCCTCTTAGAGGGTATGAAGAATGGCGCACAACAGCGGCTCAAGCAAACACGTCTCCCTGTATGCTTTGTATACTACGAACATAAGCAGTAGTGGTGTACACAAGGCAACGTTTAACGACTCGCCACTTTCGTACTAAGCTAAACTTTGAAGAAATTAAACATTCACCGCCAACATCACCGCTAATTATACGCAATCAAAGCAAACAGCACAGAATGTTGCACTTACATCGATTACGACAGTGCGTGGAGACCGCATAATTCTTTTCATGTGCCTTTAAAAATAATAATTTCACCCTTCTGAAGCTTGTTCCTTCTTTTCTTTTTTTTGACAATGGCCACATCTCTTTCCTTTCATTTGCCTTAGACTGTGTGAACAAACGCGGTTCTTGTAACTGTGCCCTAATGTTCATTTTCTTTCTTTTGTATTTGTTGGCTATATGCCTTGCTTAGCGAAAGTGTGTGAGGCGAATACGAACTAAGCGTTCCCGCTTACAAGTGAAGATTTCGCGCAGAATCTGCAACTGCGCATCCGGCGATTCGCGCAAGAACTGCGGCAAAAAATTAACAGCAGCCGCCATCTTCCTCGCAGTGCGCGACACGTACTCCAGGGTTCGGTAGCCGGGGCACGGGCAGGCGCCTCTCGCAACGAGGCACTTCGCAGCTACTCCGGCTACGAGCACCCCGAACCACGGACGAGAATACGAGGAGCTTCTTAACATGGGAAGCGCGACGAAATGGGCGACCGTAAACGCGCCGGCGTGTCATTAGGTCGTTACGAAGCCATTAGCGGCGGGGCCCCCGGCAACGAGAGCGTTTCCTCTTGCGGACTTCCAGAGAGGAAGGTCTGCGGTTGATCCCTGTTGCCCTCCCCTAAGTCGTCATAATCGCGTTCCTTCCACTCTAGCCTTTCTCTCATCCACATGCGACGCCACCGTCGGCCGGGACGGCTCGCAGGAGTATGCAGTGCTCCTCGGAAAACAGGCCGCTAATCTTAGCAACCCTCGACTCACCACTGCTGACACCCCTCGTCTCTTAACGTAGCACCATTTCCTCCCAAGGATGCGAGTGCACTTGTACTTGACTATGTGAAGCACTTGCCACGTAAGGGCTACGCCATTCGCGCGTCTTGAGAGAATGAAGAGAACGATACAAGTGCTGGGGAAAGGGCCTGCTCCGGCATGCATTGTCGTCTTGAGGTGAAAGGGTAGAGTCAGGTAGAGATGGAATAAGAAGGAAGGAAGGAAATCAAATTTATTCAGGTCCTGCAGACCACGAGAGCTTTGGGCTCTCATGGAGTGGGCGTCTCCCACGACGGAACCGGGGGGTTGAGTTTCCTGGCGGCGTCGTGGTCCTGCTGGACGGCCCAGAGTTGGGGAGCGAGTTCTTCGCTCCGGATTGCTTTTTCAAACTTGCGCTTGTCCTGTTCGGAGTTTATGTGAGCTTGAGAGCACGGCCAGAGTAAATGATATACGTTAAGGGATGTATTGCAATTGGTGCAATAAGACTTGTCGTAGAGCTCACGCATGTAATGGTGTAATCTGTTTTGCGTGGGGTATGTGTCTGTTTGCAGTGTCACCGCTTGAGCTCGAGTGAGTGTGTGGTGTGGCGTGATATACTGTCTACGTTGTAGGTAGTATTTAGTGATTTCATTGTATGTAGTGGGGGCGTCCTTATTCTTCGAGTGGTCGGGTTAAGCCGCGCGGTGTGTAAGCGCTCGCGCAGCCTCGTGTGCCGCCTCGTTAAGGTTGGGGACGTCGCCGATCTTTGGTTCTAAGTGTGCCGGGTACCAGTATATGACGTGGTTCTTAATCTCTTTCTTTGAAACAATTCTGCGAGCCTGTGCGCAGACCATGCCCTTTTGGAAAGCTCTGATAGCGGCTATGGAGTCGCTGTAGATATGGGAAAGATTGTCGTCGGTGAGCGTAACAGCGATCGCGACCCGTTCGGCCAGTTCAGGCTTCCTTGCAATTACCGTGGCTGCACATCTTGTGGATCCGCGGTCGTCCACAACCGCCACTGCGAAAGCTTTATTTGGCGAATAAAGCTTTCCGAAAGCTTTATTCCGAAAGCTTTATCTTGGCGCGGATATCCCGTGGGAGGTCCGCAAAGTCTTTTTCTATGTCTCCTTGAGCAAAGCCTAGCTTCTCTAGGATCGTGCGCCCCAGAGGCGTCGTCGAAAGCCTAGCAAGCTGGGCACGCTGCTCGACTTCGGCAATTTCTTCCAGGGTGTTGTGCATGCCCAGGTGCCCCAGCTTCTCGTTGCTGGTGTTGGTTGGAATGTCGAGGGCTTGTTTGATGACCTTTCTGATTTGGGCATTAAGTCTGTCTCTTTCGGATCGTGTGCAATTGAGCACTGCGGCCAGGTATGCGAAGTGACAGGTGACGAACGCGTGTATGAGTTTGATGAGATTATGTTCCTTGAGGCCCCTGTGTCTATTGGCAATTCTTCTGATGAGCCCAATAGCGTTGTTGGTTTTGGTGATGAGCTTCTGAACCGTAGAGGCATTGACGTCTTTAGTCTCTACGATCATACCCAGGACTCTGATTTTGTCGACGCACGGTATGGGGTGTCCCGAAGTGGTTCGTACGGTAATTTCCTGATTATAATCGAAGTCTGACGAGTATGGCCTGCGGTCCTTCTGCGTGGGTCTGTGTACGAGCAGCCCCGACTTGGAAGGCGAGCATCTGAGTCCTGTGCGAATTAGAAATTGTTCTGTGGCGTTCACTGCTTCTTGCAAGATGTCCTGCACCATGCCCGGGGTTCCTTTGGACACCCACATGGTGATATTATCTGCGTATATGGTCTCAAAGTGTGAGGAGCTGAGTGAGAGGAACAAAAAGAAGAGCGGTTGGGCCCCCTTGCTCAGTGTCGCGGCAGTCATTAATTGGTGGTTCTAAATTGGGACAATCTCAATTCAACGAGTCGCTCTGTCGCTGCATTACATCTAGTGCAGTTAATGCTAGCATACGCTGCATTACATTTAGTGTTTACATTTCCCGAGGTAATTTCCATAACGCAGTGTGCCTCAAATATCAATGCCTTTCTAGTCTATCTCTATATTGGAGCACCACAATAAATTAGCCTAAGTAATAGCACTCTTGGGACAAATAACTCAATTTGACTGTAGTTAGAATCTGAGAGTAAGATATAATTTTGCCAATCATATATGCGTGTCTAAATTGAAACCAAGCAGCTGAAAAAGAAAAAAAAACTCTAAGAGCTATTTTGTGTTGGGCAGCACTGTGTTCGAGCCGTTTATTTTTATTTATTTATTTAGAACATACTGAAAATCCCCTAAGGGATTATTGCAGGAAAGGCACAAGGCAAACCAATAAACATGATAAGATCGTAGTGAAAGTGTGAAAATATCGAGATGCAAATACATCATCCGAATAGCAAACACACTAAGTAGCAACATCGAAGAAGTGCGAAATCTTAAGAAGGGTTAAGCATGTACATCTCTGCCTTCTAGCAGCATTTACAAAAACGTTGCAAAGAAGGTTAGCAATTGATCAAGTCAATAATGCGCTTAACAGCTAAATTTCATTATTGACAGTAAGTAGCCTTGAAGAAGTGACAAATTATTTGTAAGCTACAAGCCATTCCATTACTGATAGTGGCAGTTGAACCAATCCACTACCTTATGGCTAGCGGAAAAAAGAGGGACCTTTAAAACAGCCACATTGAAAAACAAAATTCCTGCTGGCTGTACGAATGCTTAAGTCGTGTTATGCTGGTGTCCGCGATTGTATGTACTTGGAACTATTAACATTGAACTTGTTAGGAATTGACTGGTGCCGCAACTTCAACAGTGCGAGTATGGCTTGGTTTTGGATTTTGAGCATTCCGGCAGTTTTAGAGCGCAGCTCTTTGGCGTCCGTTCCTGGGTTTCGCGTCGTCGTCGGCGTTGTCGTCGGCCTCGTAACCAGCTCCGCCCCCCTTTCATCCCCCCAGCGCTAGCAGTGACCGACTGATACCGCTGGATGCCGCTGACGCCGCTAGAGAGTCAAGATAACGTGACTGCAATAGAACACCGTCGCCGCCATGCAGAAAGAGGAGGAAAGGGTCCCCCCCCCCTGTTCTTGTGTGGCGGATAGGGTGCTCTTCAGTTGCCGACGCGCCGGTTATTTCACGTAGGCCCCGGCACGTCGACGAATACGTGACCACCTTCCCACGGCCAGACCTGGTTCTTAGCGCTGCGGAAGCGAGGGTATCATATTGTTTGTGTCGGCATCGGCGGCGTTGTCCCTGAAACCAACTCCGCAGCTGGGGTTGACTCACTATCGGCGTCAGCGGCATCAGTCAGTCGCTGCTATCTCTTCCCTCCTCCCTTTATCGTGTTGTCCGCTTGCTGCGCGCGCTTCTGCCCCCATCGTTTGCCGCTGGGTGTACACGCCGCCCCCCTCCCCCCTCTTCCTGCGAGTCTCCGGTTGTCAAAGCGCCGGCTCGAACTTAATTCCTTTCTTCGCTCCTCCTCCAATGCAACCCCTGTGCGGTGGCAATCAGAGAGCCAGATCGGTGGCGGCGGATCTGTATATGTGCACCGCCCGAGCGAAATTGCCGCTGCCGTTCGCCCTGTGCGGTGGCAATCAGAGAGCCAGATCGGTGGCGGCGGATCTGTATATGTGCACCGCCCGAGCCGAAATTGCCGCTGCCGTTCGCCACTGCGAAATTATCTGCCAGTTCTTTCTGAGCCATGAGCGAGACGACCGATGGAAGTCCTCCGTCTGCTGCTGCTGCTGCTGCTGCTAAACGAGCTGCCAGAGCAGAGGCCCAGCGCCGTCGCCGTCAGGATCCAGAGGTGCGTGCCGCCGAAGCAGAAGCTTACCGTCGCCGCCGTCGAGATGATCCAGGAGTACGGGAAATATAAAAAAAAATTCTGTGATAGCGCATACATGTGTTGCTCGATTTCTTTGCCTCAATCTATCGAAAAGGTGAAACAGCTTATTTGCTGCGCTCAAATTTCGCATTAGGAAGTAACGTAATCGTCGGTAATTTTTTTATTTGAACAATTGTAGAATTTGTAAGTCGATATTTGTTGAAGAGGAATCTGATTGCTTTTCTTTGCACTCCCTCCAGCATGTTAATTCGTTAGTCGGCGGAAACCATGCTGAGATTGCGTATTCTAGAGTTGGTCTCAAGAGTGCGTTATAAGCTCGTAATTTTTTTTCGCGTGATGCTTGGCGTAGGCGCCAATTAAGAAAGAAAAGTTAAATTAGGGCCGTTGAAATAATATGATTAGCATGGGAGTCCAATCTAAGGTCAGACGTTAGCGTTAGACCGAGATACTTGTGTTCTGTGATTGCTTTTATGGGGTCATCGTTTATGGCATAAGGGAACTCCTGTACATGGTGTTCGCTTGTTATTCTCAAAAGAACATATTTTTTAACATTGAGAGTCATTTGCCACTTCGTACGCCACGCAGATGCTCGTTTCAGCGCATTGTTTAGAAGCACCCGGTCTTCTGGCGAAGTAATTTCTTCATGCAGTGTGCGATCGTCAGCGAAGAGTCTTATGTTCACGTGAATGTCAATGGCAAAGTTGCTAATGCAAACTAAATATAGTGCATAGCGCAGGGGCTAGAACGCTGCCTTGAGGCACACCAGAGGTAGCCTTAGTTAGTTTTGAATTCGAATGGTTGATCTGCACAAACTGTGTTCAGTTAGTTAGGTGCTCCTTTAGCTATTCGCTAATGGGCCCCTTCCCGATAGTGTACTCAAATATTAACATTAGTTTCTAATGTGAAACGCGAACGAATGCTTTTGAAAAATCGAGAAACATACGATCTGTTTGGTTTTGGCTTTCTATGTCACTGGAGATATCATGTACTAATTCGAGTAGTTGAGTGACTCTTGATGAACCTTGACGAAACCATGTTAAATCGGAGATAAAATGAGGTTTTGTTCGTGGTAAGTGTTTAAGTGTTTAAGAATGATCTGCTCAAGTAGTTTACAGACGGTGCTTGTGAGAGATTGGTCGAAAATTAGAGGGCTCATTTTTATTTCCGGACTTGTGTACTGGAGTAATCTGAACGGTCTTCCAGTCGTTTGATAAAGTACATGTAGATAAGGATTTGTCATAAGTTAAAGTTTGACAGTGAGATATTATCTCAGCCTACCTTTTAAGCAAAACATATGGAATTTTGTCTGGGTGCTGGGCTGTTCTTATTACCTGCATTCAGTAATAGGTTTAGCGCACGTACCTGACCGTGTTACGTATAAAGGTCCCAGAAATATGTTAGAGGAAGATTAAGTGTGCGACATTTTCATCGTCTACTGTAAAAATAGATTGAAACTATTTATTTGGGTTGTTAGCTCTGGCTTCATTTTCTTCCCGCGTAATCGCTGTACACGGGTTAGATTTTGGCAAAAGCTCGTTCCAGTATTTATGAGGATAGGAGCTCAAAAATTTACCGAGATTGTTTTGAAAGTAATTGTCTTCAGCTGATTTTACTTTAGCTTTAGTGTTTGACTAGAATGAGCTTTTGTTTAAAGTTTGCCTGAGCATTCTTTTTCAAAGTGATTGTCAGCCTTTTGACCCCCCGTTTCGTGTTCAAGACGTCACGTGTTATCCAAGGATTGCTTTTGTTTCTTTTCTTTGTTAGTGTGGCCACGTACCTGTGAATACAGTAGAAGATAATACATTTAAACCTTTACCACAGTATTTGTATGTTACTATTGGGAACGCTGGCTAGTTGTACGAAAACACTTAGTTCATGAAAGCGATAGTTTAATATGGTGTTGTCGTCAGCTATGTTGAAATCTAGTAAAGCAGTGATTAGTTTTTGTGGTAAATTAGTGTATTCAATACGGAGAGAGTATAGGCTTAATTTATGGCCAGACATGCCATCGATTAGTGCTACCTTAGCTTTATCTACTGAAGAGTGGTCACTCAGAAATATCAGTTCAAGGATGTTAGAAATGCTTCTTTGGACACGTGTAGGTTCGTTCACAATTTGAAACAGGTTAAATACGGGTATTAGGTGTATAAGCATACCGGAACATGCGCCTCTGCTTTCCAAAGCACGCCAGATTATGTTGGTTAGGTTGAAGTCGCCAACTAAGCTTAGCCTTGCTCCAAAAGCGTGTATGAGCATGTATGGACATAATGACTGCATGACCTCCATTTCGGAAAGGAGGGCTTCGATAGACGCAGCCGACAACAATTGGGTGAGGGCTGAAAAGTAGTCTGCAGAAAACGGCTTCCATGCATTCTATGTACTGCAGAACATTAAAGGGAATGTTCTTGTTTATGAGAATCGTTACCCCGCCGCCACAAGACATTCTTTTTTACCTATGATCGCAAAATTTGGTGGCGTTATCTAAAAATCTAATATCATTTATCAGCCACGTTTCCGTGACTACTACGAAGTTAGGTTCGACGCTGAGCAGCAGTAATTCAAGCGAACTTAATTTCGGAAGTATGCTGCGTGCACTTAAGTTATTAAAGCTCATTTCTCGGTCCGTTGTTGGCGGTGGGGCCATAATGCACCTCTGTCTATTTCTACGTTTTCTTTTAGAACTGGCCACGTCAGATGGGTATTGCCTTGTTTCTTTGAGCGTACCATCAGTAAGGTTCATGCGACGTTTATCGCACGCAAGAGAGACTTTAGCTCCCCAGTTTTTCTTTGTTTTTGAGAAGTGCCAGTGTTTTTTTTCTTCTGATGTCGTGCACAGGGACTGAAAAATCTCCTCCAATTGAGAAGATCGTTCCGTTTCGTTTATATCGGTTTTTTAAAGATCTTTCCTTTAGCACGGAAGTCTCGTAATTTCATTCTAATGGGCCTAGTTTTCCAAGCTACTGGCTTTCGAAGTCTGTAGATTCGCTCTATGGTTATTGGCTGAAGTTCTAGAGTCCTCTCGACGATTCTGTCACCAATAATTGCTTCAAGTGAGGGCTCGTTGACACTACCTTCCTCGGAGACGCCGCAAATAACTAGGTTTGATTGTCTTGCTCTGTTTTCCAGGTCGTCTATCTTGACTTCTAATGAACCTGCTACATGCTTTAGGTGTGCCACCGGGTCGACGTAGTACAAAATGTTGCTTTCAAGAGACGTTAGTTTTTTTTCCAAGTTTGTCATCGATAGAATTTCATCGGTTTTCTTTAAAAATCTTCTCGGTCTTGAGCAACTTGTTCTAATTGCTTAGTTAGCTGCGCAGAAACAGGACCAGGGTTCATCTCGACATCCCCAGCCAAAAGTTCTATTTGCTTTATGTGCTGTGACAGGTCACATAGAGCCGGGCTGCGCAGCCTAGGTCACGGCAGCACGATCAGAGATCGTTCGAGCAGGAGCATTTACCGAAACGGTTGCTCACCAGCACGAGGTAAAGCAGAGGTTTACTGTGCTCGTGCTGCCGTGCCACCGTTCCCTATGACGGGCCCAGGCTGGTTTCCAAGCATTGTAGTGCACTCCAAGGCGCCGGCATCGCCACCGTTGTGCCGTCAAACGCGGCGTTGGTGCTCAGAGCCCTTGAAGCAGCGCAGTCGAGGGCGCCACTCGCCTTCCGCGAAGATCGGCAGCGCAGATGGGGGCGGTGGCAGATTGCATAGTTGGGCAGATGGGCGATGTAGTTGTTCGATGTGGAGACACCGTTCCGTGCTGCTGGTATCAGCACGAGTGCGCCGATAACCTGCACGAGCTAAAGGAAAGGTTCACTCTGCATCTCTGCTCTGCCGCCGTGCGCTATAATATGCGGAGCGATCATTTGTTTTAAGCATTATGGAATTTTTAAAGATCGCCCGTGGCAGATAGCGCAATACTTGTCCCTGAGGTGTAATATTGGAAGAGGCAGAGATAGCTAGCGCAAGAAATCTATACGTATTCAACTAATAAACAAAAGCTTACTAATTATTCGCTTGATTATTTACTTTATGGTACACATTGCAATTTACTAATTGTAGGAATTGAGCATGCAGGACGTATCCACAAAAAATGAATTTCCAGGAAGGCACCAGTTTAGAGATATTATTTTCCAAATCGTGGGACGAAATACATGGGCGTTCAAGTTATTTTTGTGCTTCCAATGCGTAAAAGACCGTTCTTTGAAAAGTAAGTGGAACAACAGTTCATTCTTGCGGCGAGTTTGAGGGCGTATATCTCCAGAGTGACATCGTTCTGGACATTCATTCCCAGTGGATACGCTTTGCAAACTGACCGGCTAAAATTAATAAATTGCAAGACGGGCCGTAATGTATATAACACAGTTGATAATTAGTCTATTTTTGGTGATTGGTAGAATAGGTGTTTCGAGTTCTCGTGGAAGTAACATCCGCCTCTTTGAATAATCCAGCTCAAGGACTGGACTATAACGTTATCTGCAACAGGCTATATATAAAAATTCCGTAAAACTTCAACATTATCACCCTGTATATGTGCATCGCCTCTATCGCTACACTGCATAATTTTAAATTCCCTTTGCACAACGAAGCATGATGCCTCTGGTGATACATTAGCTTGCAGGGAAGAAATATCTTCATTTATAGGCTCAAGCAAAGCATAAAGTTGAGTGTTCAAGACAAAGCGTACCAAACAGAACACAACCCTGATCACAAGTAAGCTAACCCGGTCCCTAAGGTAAACACAGCGAAACACCGAAGATGCTTCGAGAAAGCTGTGCTTGTCCTCTCGAAACAGGTTTCGCACAGGGCACCCTGCAGAACACGATCGATGCCCCTTCTGTCGTGTTCTTCCGATGCCTCCTTTTCCCCCAAGTTATTTCTTTGCTCGGCATTTGCTGTGCCCTGACTTCTATTAATGCGGGAATAGCAAAGACTGCATGCCAGATTGCTTCCCTGCTGTGTGCTGTTCCTCGCCCATAAGTGTGCGGGGAACTAAAACGAAAATAAGGTTAACGATTGAACAGGAAGAAGGAACGGCACTGATGATATCGACGAGCAAGTTCTCATTGATTAGTCTTGCCGAAGCATTACCACACAGAGCTCCGAAGTCACGAGGATTGAAAGTGGCGCCACTAGCCCGAAGCGGCATGCGTGAAAGCGTAGCGCTTCTCCGGAATCAGTCCTCAGATAACTCCGCCAAATCTTCGATGAACAAAAAGCGATGTGTTGTTAAACGAACAATGATGATTACGAAAAAATAGAGAGAGAGTGTTCACTGCTTTCTTTTTCTTCGTGCTTCAGTGGCCCAGCGTTGCTTCGTGTTGTTCACATCTGCAACACCTGGTAGCTAGCGCCAGCGATACATCATGAAACAGCATGATCAAAGCTAACGTGCACCCCGGTTGCCTGCAAGCTTGCTTTGATTCAGTGCAAACTTCTTTAGTGGGACGAGTAGATACGGCGGTGGTGTGGAGGAAAGAGTACTACGGATGCCAAGAAAAGAAAGGAGAGAGATTTTATATAATATTTCATTTTGAGCAATAATTCTTCACCAAACAATTGCAAGTTTCGCTTCGCATTACCGCAACAGCTGCAGCCTCCCTACGCTCTGCCTCGGGGTGCAAACTTTCGACCAGATCAATTTGAATATTGCATCAGCACAACGAGTGCACTGGTTGCACGCAGCAGAGTTAAAGGTTGATATCGTAAGCGCAGGCTGGCGGGAGATCTGCGCTTTACAGCTCCTACAACGCGTACAGCAGATAACAGCTGCTTTTTTCAGACTAGCAAGCTGAGCGCTGAGGCAGGAGAACAGCTCTCGATGGCGGTAGAGAATGAGGTGGAGGGTTGGAGATTGAAAAATCTCCAGGCACGAGCAGGAGGCAGCTTTCACAAGGGAGAAACGCAGATCGCCGGGAGAGGCATAAATAAGCTCGTGACGGCGGGGCAGAATCTATAGTATGACGTGTCTGCAGCTTCTACCTAGCGAATATTTTGCAGGTGTGTATATCAAATTATTCCTTACCTTCCGTTCACCGGATATGTATTAGAAATAAACATCCCATGATGCTTTGCTTCAAAAGATGACCAACTGAATAGTAAACAATTTGACGTCCCGCTATTGGAGCACTTCCGGATAACATTCCCAGTCTTAGTAGGTTTGATGAGGAATATGCACTATCGATTATATTTGCACCTGAATTATGAGCTGCGCCATTGGGAATTAAACCTCAAACGCGTTTGTTAACAGAAGAATGCCTCAAACGTCAGAGGGCATGACTTCTCCAACCGTTCATGTCCGGAAAGAACATTACAGCTTTCGTTCTGACATTATGCTGAAGGTAGGAGGAAAGATGATTTAAAGCAGTCGCAGTTTCGCTCAAAAGGCAAATCATCAATTGCGATTGCAAATTAGTAGGCAACCATACGAAGTAAGGATAGTAGTTTTATTGGCCGCATTACCTTGTAACTCAACTACCAAATTACTAGCTCAATGAAGAAGCATGGTGTCCTGACACAATGCTTGACACTGCACAGGCGAACATGCGCACATCATGCTCGATAACCGCGGTCACTCGCTATCAAAACGCTGGAGTGAGGAAGTGCGGCAGCAGCAGCGAACGGAGTGAGCTTCGCGCTGTCTATCCCTCCAACGCAAACTGAGTGGCGAGAAGACAGCACAAGCAAACCTACAGGCTGTCGGCTCACCTAGACTCGGGCCCCAAAGCGGATCGCTTTCATGAGAAGGCCAACCGTTGCGGCGGAAGTACAACGCCACCCCTACCTTACCTCCCCTCCCCCCTTTCCTTGCGCATGATGAAAGACGGCGCGCTTTCTCCCTGCTTTCCTTGCTTGCACGCATCGGGAGGTAAGATCGTCGGCTCACCCTCCCACGCTTTCACTCTCACATACAGCATACATCATGCTGTGACTGCTTTACCACCCTTGCACTTGATACGTTACATCACGCTGATGACGGCAGAAATGCGCCTGGAGTGTCGATATAATTGCTATTACAATAAATGTTGGCTGTGCTTGCTTTTCGACAGCCAAGAAATTAGCGGCAAGGAGTGTAAATAATGCTCCGTTAGTGCTATATTTACTTTGCATGTAGCACCTGTAGTGTTGCATTGGTCTAGTGATATTTATTCTTCTTTTTTCTCGTAGATACCTGCAAAATAGATGTCGGTAATATTGTGACAAAGCTTCCTTCCGCCTTTTAGTTTTGTTAAAAGAGCAAAGGATGCTGCGCAATGAAAGTGCTGCAAGTCACAGCAAAAAGACACAGAGAATAATTTAATAATACGAAATGCAGATGGATGGATGGATACAAATTTCTTGTACGTCCGGCAAGCTTTAACGCGACCCGAGCTCAGGTCTCCCACGGGGGGACGTCAAGGCCCTGCCTCAAAGAGAGGTCGACATTGCTCCAGCCATCTACTCTGCGCTGGAGGAAAGGAAAGAGAAAAAGAAAAAAATAAGGAAGGACTTGGCTCATGATGGTTGACAATGACGAGTGAAGGAGGATGTAAAACATATTGCAAGCAGTTTGGCCTAATCAAAGCCCAGGCCCGTGCTTTTCTAAAAGTCAAGTAAGGCCTTGATGGCCTTAAAACTCGATTTAATGTTTGACCAGGGGGCTAGAATAACGTCCTTCGAGAGCGGCGGACTGTCGAGGCCCGTAAGGCCTCGACAGTCCGAGTAGGATCCAATCTTTAGAGTCGTCTATGGCGATTCTTTGAACGGTCGCAGTGCTTTGGTGTCGCTTTTAATGTGACACTTGAAGGAAGGCAGTTGGTGTCCGCTTTGGAAAAAGTAATTGCAAGCAGTGACCCTGGTTCCTCGAGTGCCTTCCTCGCTTTGCCATCGGCCAGTTCATTGCCGAGTACAGCACAATGACGGAAAATCCACCTAAATATAAAGTGGTGGCCGTTCTCTTCCGCTAGAGCGTATAGCTCGGTAGTTCGGAGTATAGCTCGGTAGAGCCAACACTCCGAAAGAGCTTTCTTTCATTACAACTCCACGTAGCTGCAGGGCCAATTTCGCGTTACTGAAGACTGTCTACACTCGAGGAGGCTGTCGCGAAATATAATGAACTGCCTCTCTGATTGGCACTAGTTGCGCGGACGTTGGTGTTGCTTTATTACGCAGGCAATACCGTCGAATCACGTGATGCGCAGGGACGACAAAAGCCGCACCCGACGCACACGACGATACAAAATCCGTCTGTATATACGTTCGCCAATGAGCCACTTTCCTTTGACATATATTGAACTGTTAGATGTCAGAGGCCCATGGAAGGTATTCGCGATTTTTTAGACATTACGGAAACACTCACACGTACACGTATTTTCGACTTTGCCCATGGGGGCATACGTGGAATGTCAGCAGGGGCAAGGTATGATGGCATCGCGGATTCTTATCATTCTTGGAAACAGAAAAAAAAAGATTCCGAGTACAGTTAATGCGGATCTCCGAGATCTGGCGGTAAATGAAAATCAATAAGCAAACATTGGCATGTTGCCTATTCTGGGTACGCAAGCCCAAGAAACGAGTGCTTGCGAAAGGACGAGGATTGGCGAAATTGAGCCGTCTGTGGACTAAGCAATAAATTCCAGAATGTTAACGCATCATCATTAGCGCGATTGCTCTTGTATTCGTTATTGCTATTTCTTTGCTGCACACGTGCTCTTACCGACGTCCACTCAACAGCGGAGGAGTTCCACAGAAAAGTACTTCCTGCAACTGTGGCATGAATAGTTTCATGTAGTTATAAACACTTTCCATTATGGTAGTTCCGGCTGCTCCGTAAAATATGTAACGTTCCAAGTCTAAAACGCGATAGCATGTCCTATATAATTTCAGAACAGTCAGTTGCACAAATGATCATAATATTACCGTAAAACAGGTTATTGGATTGCGAACAGACAGTTTCCTGGTTTCGAGATGAACACGCTACGCTCCTGGCGTAGGTTACGTATTACCAAAATCTAGAACTTATTGAGGCAACTGCCAGCGTTTCCACATCAAAATTAAAGCTTCGTTCACTTCTTCCCTGCTGGCTAACAATCGTCTGTTTCCAGAACCGTAACAGACCAGATTCACTTGCGACATACCTCATTCACACTCTTTTATATATGCTCTGTCAAGCCGGGTGCGGAAAGAAGCTTATGAATGGTTATTCCTTGTGTGTTCGCTTTACTTTAAATCGGCAGCCATTTCCGCATTGCGCTGTTTCTCTTCTGTATGGCTACGTATACTCCTACACTCTGTAGTGTATTTTTCCCTAAGATTGCTACAAATAAATAAATTAATTAATATAACTAAATGATCAAATAAACTGATAAATAATGTTTTATGAAAAATTGCTTTGTTTCTTTCGCTCCGAAACATAAATTGGCCTGAACCACGGCATTTACAGGGTCGCGACGCTTCAATGAGCAAAATCTGCAGTAATGACTGACAACAGAAGGAAGTGAAACTTTCTCGCACATTCTTTCTGCTGCAAATCACGATAAGCACACGGGAATAGGTAGCAGCCACGTAGAACGTAAATCGACGTAGCTTAAATAAAAATGCCAAACAAAACCCACGTGCGATGTTTGTAACGCCGACAACCTTCCGCAACGAGAACAAACGGTTCTAGCGCCGGCAGTCTTATACAAAAACTTCGCTCTAAAAAAATGCAAAATAAAAGAGGAAACTGCGTGCGCTGTTGCATGCTCCTAAGGGGCACGTTGCTGCGTGGTAAAGCCCGACTTGGCAAGGTGATTGTTATCGGAACACAAAAGGAGGCAATTTCGGTGAGCCCGGAAAGCTCGCTTGTTTTTGGAACGGCAACTGCCTGCAATTTCGGCTCGCACAATCTGGGAGCACACTCCTCTTATTACTCTGTATTCAAACCAATTCAAGCGATATTCAGACAAAGAGCGGAGAGACACCGCTTTGAGGATGCTTCTCTCAAATCCAAGCTTCAGCGATTCAGGTTGCACGCGGTGAATGGTGGGGCCTGTTTCATTGTTACGCCCTTTCAATATCATTTTTTTTCTCATTTTAGTATCTCTCGCGATTTATGCATTTCTGCTTTGCTTTTCAATATACTCGGTGTAAACATGCCCCTCGTTATTGCTGTTCGCAAACACACCGGGAAAGGTTATTTCCTGCCATTTCGCGACCGTGTTTTTCTAAAGGCAGCACTGGCGCATATACCTCATCTAGAAGAAACACGCATAAGTACTGCAAATACCGAAACTTCTACAAGAGCGCATATTCTTACATGGTAAACGTCACCGGTTCTCTTTACCTGAAACAATATTCCTAAGCGGCCTGGTTTGATTTGCCATATCTTAACTACAGGACTTGCTCACATGCACTGTAAACAACGTATGAATGAGAAAGGTGCGTATTTTCACATTGTAGGCGTAACGCACTTTCTTTACCTGAAATAATAATCTGAAGCACCCCAGATTCACTGCTTTGAATTTGTTTTTTGTGGAGTCTAACGCTAACGCCTGTTCAAACAATCTTTAAAACAGTATAGGTAACTGCCACGATAAGTTTACGCTACTTTACCTTCCCCGTTAACGCTGGAGCTGAAGTGAAGTATACATTGCCTCTGTAATCTTCAATAACGTGGCTCCTGTGTTGAGACGCTCCCTAGAAAGAAAACAAAGAGCGTGTAGGAATGTGCGGTTGTTGTCATCGCTATAGTGGAAGTGTCATTTGACTTTTTGTGCTCCATGTTAAAGCTTCCATGTTTCGAGCGAAAAAGGCGGCTCTAGCATGGACACAAAATTCACGTGGTCCACTCGTAGGGTTTAATTATTTTTCTCTATCCTGAACGCTCCTAATCTGTTGCTTGTGATTGGTCATCAAGGTGCTTATATACACTCTGCTGAAATTGTTTGTTTTTAACTGGTTAGTGAAGGGAACTGGACACGTACACACATTACTGTGCGCATCTTTCATCAGGAACACGTAAAGCCTCGTGATTGTTATCAACGTTAATACTTCGCCCCCCCCCCCCCTAGGCACCAAGGGAGCTGAGAATGAAGCGGTAAAAGTAACAAGGTAGAACACCTCTTACGGATAGGTGCAATACATCATATTTTACGTTTTTCATAAGTGAGTGTCCTTGTACGTAGTGGTTTTATTACAACGTTCTTGTCTTTTTTTTTCCTTTAGGTTTAGCGCTGATTACTTGCAGTAGCACGGCAATAGTTCTCTTGAATAACGCAAGCAGGAGTTTCCTCTTGAAGGCCCACATGAAGGCACCGAGAACGTATGTTCTCCTTATGTGAAGTTTGCCGCTTATACAATTTACCCACGAGAGTGATTTATTGCACCCTTCCAAGCTTCCTAAAGCCATCGAATAGTGCAAATGAATGTAGTAACGTCAGTAAATTAAGAGTGCGTGAAAAGGCGTTTATTATGGTGCGGACGATTGAAAGCATTATTTTACGCACTGTGTCTTTCTTCAATTTTCTGTCATTATTACCTTGTTTGGCGGAGCAATGGGGTAGACTGTCCCAGCTGCTGAGATTTACCCTCAATTGTTCTGAAGTGCAATGAGTGATAAGATAATCACGACAAATGAAATCGGCGTCGTGCACTTTTACAGAGGCCATGGTAAACCGTATCATTCTTTTTTCTAATTTATCAGCGCCATGGCGTGCCTTGCTCTTTCTAACGGTTTAGCAGGCATTTCTGATGGAGTGACCGATCGCGCTGGCTTTTTCTGGAGTTGAACTATTGTACATTCTTTCTTTGGTACTTTTCGTAACAACTGCCGAGAGCTAAATATACATGAGGGGCATCTTTTTTACGGACCAATCGGATAAGGCAACTTGATCCCATCAAAGGTGAAGCCGAACGTTCACTTTTCATCGCAGTGTACGGGACACACTTCGGGGTTTATTCAAGATAAAGCTAAATATGAATGAATGATTACGACGACTTTCAAGCTTTGTTTTACAGATCTTTAAAGGCATGTGAGGCTTCAGTCACATGATTCCGTTCATATACTGTTATAAAAATACCCATGTCCAGAAATTTTGGACATAACCCCTTTCGGAATTTCGTAGAACTCCACTGCAACACACCTTCTTAACTGAATGGGCCCAGTATTTGAAAATGGCATTTCAAATTATTGGCGGAGCTTCAACAAGTTTCCACACGTCTCAGCATGTTCAAACGAACAGCGCCCAGTAGTTTGGTTCTTTCTACCACACTTAGGGCACTTAGTGCCATAACATTCGTGCGGCGTTAACGCAACGTGGTGGTCAGGGATGAGCTGTGAAGTCAAATGACCAGAGCAAATCGTTTTCCACCCTCCCGGCACAGGGCATATGAACTTGAAGAAGAGGTGCCAAAGTTAAACCGTAAAGCGATTTATTACAGCAGACATTAGAAATAGTAATGACAAAGCGAGCGTCACACAGTCTGTTTGCACGCACAGGTTCCAGAAAGGCAAAAGGGAGGGAGAGAAAAAGCGACTGCGCGTGTGCGTGTCTTGGGCGTGCTTGTGTGCGTGTGCGTGTAACCGGGTGCTTGCATTTGCGTGTGCATGCTTGTGTTTGCACGTGCGCGTACCACTGCGTGTGTACGTGCGTGTTAGCCTATGCGTTACTGCGTGAGCGAGCTGTGTGTGTGGCCGCATGTGAACGTGTATGTGCGCGAACGTGTGTGTTCGTGTTTGAGCATGCATGCGTGTGAACATGTATGAACATGTCTTTGTGCGTACGTATCAGTGCACGCGTAATTTGTGGAGGTGTGTGTGCGTTTGTGTTTGTGTGTGTATGTATGTCGGTGTGCGCGTGAGCATTTTCGTAATTACACCTCGGCAATAAATGGGAGCGACCGCTTATTTAAATCCATATTTAAATCCGTTAGACAAGAACGAATGACCATACATTTATAGCGTAATTCTTTTTTGAAGGCAAAATATACCCGAAAAAAAAACCGATTGTGACGATACGCCTTCAGAGTTCAATCTTCTTTTCTTCATTGTAATCCTATCGTCGTCATTCCATCGTGATTCTAGCGACCTTTTCATGCCGTCAACGTCAGGCTGTCGCTATTATGCCTTCATTCTCAGACCATTGCCGTAATCACGTCGTGGTTGTTCTATCATCTTCAATCCAGTTTCGTCATGCCGCCCTCGTCACCCCATTATCGTCATAAAGGCCTCGTGGTACAGTCATGCTCACGCCATTGTAATCGCACACTCGTAGCCATTTCATTATCCTCTTGCCTTTTTCATGCCATTATCGTTATACGGTCGTCATCATCCATTCGTTGTCATACCATCGTCGGGATGCCATCGCGGTCATTTGAATGTCATCACTGTAACTTCGATATGTAACGATGATCACGCCGGCGTCATCATACCATAATCGTCATGCCATCGCCGTCGCACTGTCGTTTGACCATCGTCATCATTTCAGTATCGTCATCCAGTTGATGTCATGCCATCGTCGTCCCAGCACTTCGTCGATCCTCAACGTCAATTCTTGGTCGTCTTTTACCGTGATCATGTTCTCGTCATTCAGCCGTGATTATGCTACCGTTGTGATGCCACTGTCCTCATAGCGTCGTCCTCCCACACACGCTATTGTGCATCCACTGTCATACCGTCATCGCCATGCCGTCTTAGCCTTGCCATCGTCGTCAATACCGCTTGTTCAGCGGTTGTCGTCAGACCATCGTCGTCGTGTCAGCGACATCATATAAAAGTCGTCATCTTGTCACAGTGCCGTCGTTATACCATGTCAATAATTTAAGAATCGACATTTCATTGTTGTCACGCCGTCACCGTTATGCATCTCTGTCATTCGAGCGATATCATTCCTTCCTCGTCATAACATGTTCCCTACGTCGGCGTCATACACTCGTCGTCATGCTTCGATGCTCCTTGGCGACCTTGGCAAGCGAGTGCCACAGCAAAGTGGCATGATAGTGGAGCATTTGGCATATAGTACACAGAGCGAAAGTCCCGCAATTACAAACACGCGTGCTAAATCACAAGGCGACTTCAGGAATATGGTCTGTAGCCCGATCGCTCGATTCCTATTCGCATTACCGTCGGCAGGGATCGTGAAGCCAGTTCTGCCACAATTTTTTGCGATGTGCTTAAGCGGGAGATCCGCTTTATATATTGTAACCTTTACTTGAGGACGCAAGCCTGCGCCAAATAATAATATAAATGTGCATTTTCGTGCTTCCAGTATGCGACGTACTAGGCGGTGTTTGCGGCGCTGTGGCTACTGGTCCCAGTAAGTGTCACTCCGCCTGTTATCGTGGTAAATGGTTTCACATCCTCGACTGCATGTAATACATGCATCATATTTCGTGGTGAAAACAGCAGGATACCTAATTTTACATGGAATTACATGACGCGACATATATCTTTCGTTGATGTGTGACGCATACTCCTTTGGTCACGAACGCGAGCTGCCCGATAAAATCCTTCTAGCCTTGACAGCACTGCCGGCCGTGCATGAAACGGAGTGCATCCCTGCATTGGGGCAGCGCTGGCGGGATCACGTGACCTTCAATGTTGGGTCGCGCGGTAAGACGGAGCGCCTCGAGCCAACATACTCCTCGGCTCGCCTCAGCACTGACAGCCGACACTTGGAACTTTATTCGGGACGAGCGCGGTGACAGCAAAGACGAAAATGTACCTTGACGGTCGGCATTGTTCCTATCGCAACAAAAGTACACGACACTATGCACTGCATTTTTTTTATTGCCAGAAGTTTGATAGGGCCTATCTCTGGACATGCCTTGCAAACTCATCTGGCTAGTGTGCGCAAATTGCAACATTCACTCTAAGGTATTTGACTAGAAATTTCCATATTTAAAATTGTCTTAAAATATTGTTCATTTTGGTTCCTTGTGAAACTAATTACCGCCTCCTTGCGCAATCCAGTTTACGAAACAGAATTGAGGTGTCCTGGGCAATATTAAAGAATTCTAGGTACTCTCAAAATATCTGGTATATATGTTACATCGCTGAGAAACATAGACTGGGAGACTTGCTCTTTCTTTATTCACCCTACTCGCAGAAACTCCGAGGGGGTCCTATTTCCGTTTCCTCCAATATAAATGATGATTATGCGGTGTGTTTTACAATGATGTAGCAAAGTTAACAAAACTCAGCTAGTTTCCTGAACAAATTGTTCGCACAGGCAAGCACAGTCTTTTATTGCTCCGTTCCTGCTTTAGATCCGCACCCTCGGTGAAGCCCGACTGCAAACGGCCTCTGCATGCATAATATGTCTGCATTAGCTTCGTGCAGAACCACTGGCTATGTGGACTCGTGACGGCGCCAAGCTGCCCATTCTAGTACACCCAGAAAGCAGGTACACGTTGCGGCTTTCCTAATATGTGGGAACTTCAAAGTCCAAATTCGATTCCCTTCTGTACTTTTCTGTTGTCGTTGAGGCTTCGTTATGACAGCTCCTCTTTTTCAATAGCTGCCCAAAGAATAATGTTTGCCAGCTGCTTCGGCCCTTGGGCGGCGTTGCAACGCAACAAGCATTTCAGTTCTCGGCTCTGAGTAAGAGGTATTTGCGAGACGTATTTCATCAAAGTTATGGGCTGTTTTTCACTGAAGCGATGCAGTTTCTCTCTTCCCACCGCCCCCATGACACATTTCCTTGCTCTGCGATGGTGTGCATTATTCTGTAGCCGTGCTTGTATAGTAAGCTATAATTGGTTTTTGAAGTTTCGCAAACTATTTTATTAGGCTGTTCTCAACAGTCGTGTGCAACCTGAGAATTACAAGCAAGCTTCTCCCACAAAAAAGCCGGCCCCTGCCTTTCAGCTGTTAAAGAGAGCCGAACCTGCTGGAATCCGATCACAGGTTAGTGACTTTTCTCTGCTAATGTAAAAGCTAGGGTAATCAGAAAATAAAATTTGGTTGTTTCGAGCGAAAATGTTAGCCATGGCTAAGCAGTGATGTCAAGATCACCCGTAAGGTTTGCCCTAGACGTTCAGGTTTGATCCTGAAATAAGGGATATTGAGACCGTACGGAGAGAACGGTTGCTTTAAACCGGCGAAAACGATTGACGTCCGGCAAATAAGTGAACCTCTTTGGTTGGCGAATCTATGCAAATGGTTTTCAAGTTGGACAGCGCACATATTTATAGCCTTGTAATTCTTAGGTTGTCACCGACTATATAGTTGGTGACCACCTAAGGATTACAAGACTATACGTACGCTGTCCAACAAAACAAAATTCAAATGGATGACATGAAAATTTATTCACCCGCAGGCATGCGTACAATTGTAGTAGAACCATAAAGTACAACATAACGTATCGCGCCTGCTGTACATCACATTTAATATAAGCAATACAGATGAGCAAACAAAATATTAAATGGTGTCTGCTTGACAACGGCTTTCCAACTTCTACTTTAAAAACTTTATTACATTTTACACGCAAACACATTATTGTCGGCCTCAAATTTATGAATGGCTACGAGGGGACAAGACAAGTACAGAGTCTATACTAAGGCAAACAGAATTTGGACATCATTTTGGCTGTATGAAAACTATGCTTAGAGATATGGTTAGGTACCACGTAGACCAGCGGCGAAAAAAGTCGGCTTTACCGCGTCGGAACAGGTGTTCTAGATGTTCCCGTGCTACTACCCGTAGTTCATGCACCCTGGGGTACTTTGCTCGTAGACGAGACTTGGAAACCGATTTTGCCACCATGGTGACCGCAAAATGGATGTTCCAAACGTTCTTGCAGGCAGCTTCCAGAAGGTTCGTGCTACAACGCCCTCCCTTACTACGTGCGTGTTTGCCTCTGTTTGTGCGCGATATATGCATTTGTCCTTAGGTACCGTAACCCAGCCCTCAAGCCTGTCTCTTGTAGGTAAAATGCCCCACTGATATTTCCAATGAAAATCCTTCACTTGAGAGGGCAAATCAGGCGAAAAGCGCGTATGTCCATGTTTGCGTAGTAGCTGTGCCTGTAGGCATAGCTGTCTTACGCAACGTTTCACAAAGTCTTGAAACTGGTGTGGCACTTCGCTACGTATTTGTTAGTTCTTCAAGCTGGCTTTGTGAGCGTGCTGCTGCCCTATACTGCGGTGCTGGCGTTACCGCTGTAGGAAACAAGTTACCTCGGCTTCACGCCCTGGCAGCTTGCTTGGGCTCAGCCAGATAATGGCATAGCCAATAAAGCAGCTGTGGCCTACCTTGGTACTCACCATCATCATGTAGGTCACGCGTACTCGTGGTGCACAGAGGTCCTAGGAAAGGCGAATACGCACGGCAAGCTACATCCTCCGCTACCTTTCCGCAGACGCAAAATTTGCTAAGATACGCACTGCGACTTGTTTAGCAAGAACCATGAGAGGATAAGTGCGTTTACTATGCCTACTGATAGTAATGGCGGGAGAGCCACCCTTGCAGCAAACCACAGTTTGCTGCACAATACATTCTGAATGAAAAAAGCCCTTTCTGCTAGCGGTAGTGGGGACACGGTCAGTGCTCCCGACTGTTCTCTAATGGAGCTAACAACGTCTCCCGCGTGTGAGGTAAAGCACCACTTGTACACAATTTGATGCCTAGTATTTGCATATGTTTGATCTGTTCAACGCCTCCTCGTAATGTTTTTATGCCAGCCAATTAGATTCGTTTAGTTACCTGACCTCAAGCGATTTTGTGAGTTTGAAACAACTCGTTGCTCTGTACACATCAGTATTTGTGTTACTGGTTACAGTGCGAAACCAGAACGTCTAGACCCATTCTATTGGGCACCCTACCCTTATGGTTCAGTCAGAGGTAATATTTTAGCTTGAAACCACAAGCTTTTTTTTCTAGTTAGTCTAGCATTGACTTTAACCGGCCATTAACACGAGACCAAATTCCAGCGGGTTTAGCTTAATTTCAGAGGTGAAGCGCCGGTTCACCACGTTTTTGTAGGTGCAGCTCCTTTCTTAGGTTCTCACCGACCGTTCCGTTTGCAAAATTAATGGTTATCTCAGAAAAGTTTCTAACGAAAAAATTTCGCGCATAAAAAGTATACGGAGAATTAAAACCATGTCAGAATAGACCGACGCACATTGCCATTGGGAATATGAGCAGTGCGACGATTTAATTGAGTTTGGTTTATCTACCTGGTAAATATACCCACAGCCAATTTTTCCAGGCCACAGCACCTGTGCGGTTCGAAAAGACAAAATGGCGTTGGCTTAGTTCGAAGAATGCTCTGTGGGACATATACTGTGGCACGCATACTGTGTCAAATATACGCAGTCACTATACTTAAGTTTTACTGAAACTAAAAATTGTCCATATCTTACTTGTATAGTTCTTGAGCTGTATTACTCGTGGAGGCGGACATTACTTGCACCAGAAATCAAACCACATAATGAAGCACCTGAAACAAGGTCACTAAGTACATTCCTAATGTAATATCTTATGGCACATACTGAAATTTGCAAGCAGCAGCCGGTGAGTTTCCAAAGGCATATTCACTTATATCAATGCGCTCCATCCCACTACCGGTAAAGATACATTTTGTTGCGCGAATTTTTGTGCCAATCTCTGTTTTACACATTGAAGCACAAAAGTAACTGGAACGCCCATATATTGATCGCACACTTTCTGACAGATTGTGACTTCACTGTGTGACGCAGGATTGTACGGTGACACTGCATAACACTAGGAACGCCTTTGCGAGCTCGGTGACAGTGCCCACAGAAAGAGTTTGTGTGTACGTGTGTGTGTGTGTGTGTGTAGTTTTTTTTTCTTTTCTTTTAATCTTTCTCTCTCTCGCCTATCGCATCCCCTTGCCCCTCCCCCAGTACAGAGTAGCCAATCGGAGATAATCTCTGGTTAACCTCCCTGTCTTTCCTTTGCCTTTCTCTCTCTTTCTCTCGCAAAAAAAATATATCCAAACTTGTGCCACCCGAAAGCTTAATTTCAAATGAATACGCCTTGCAAACTCCTTGGCTATAATTTGTAAACGTTGATATATGCCGTAAAGTAAGCTTTAAAAAGGGAATGATTGAATTTTTGTTGATTAGTTGAATAGGGATTTCAATTTCATGTGGATTTAACGTCCGTATCTTTGAACGTTCCAGCTCAAGGACTAGATTTACATTATCTGGCACAGGTGATTTTTTTTAATCTATAAAGCTTGAAAATGATCACCCGGTATACGCTATCTACACTGCATACCCAAAACTTAGATACGACCTTACAGGCGTGGGACTTACGTCTTAACACTGAGTCAAATTCGAAGAGCAGCGATTTTATCTAGTTCATTTTGCTACACAGACGTGTAGGCAGACACGTGCAACCGCACGTCATCCAATTAAAGCTTTCCTGATTTCAGGCAAAATAACATATTAGCGTAAGAAGGAAAAAGCGAGTGTTCTTTGTGTGTATGCGCTGCGGATATTGCAAGGGAAACCACACCGAATTCTACGAATCACTCGGGCATACAGTCAACTATTCTCGCGGGGGGAGGTCCCTGGGCTTGCGCAAGGTATACGGAGAACACATTTTATGACGTTGTCTAGGGTATATTCCGGGTGTCGCAAACAGTGATGACAGCCTGTCCTGGGTGATCTTTACTTATGTAAGCACCTCGCTACGGCCCACGGGTAAATTACTTTAAATCTCCAAAAATATTACGACATAAGTTGTTTCTAAAACCCAGCGAAAAAAAATGTTCAGTTCTCGTCGCTGTAGATACGCTCCAAACGTCAAACGCCACGCGTAAAAGCTCGGCAAACATGGACTTTTCTGTTGTCCTTGTCGTTCAGCTTGCGCTACAACAAAATAAGATATGCCGCACCAACAAGCTATTATAGCTATCCTCATCCCAAGTTGCAGGAGTTCACGTGTACTCTTTCACTGACTTTATGGAGAATACACAAGTATGTTGCCGAAATATAAAGTCAGGATAAATGTACTAGGGAGCTCAAAAAAGCAGGAGCGATGGCCAAAATCAGAGTTGATGAATAGGGATTAAGAGAGGTATACGAAATACTGCAGCTTAATGCTTGTGGACAATTTATTGCCTAGGACACCACATGTACTGATATACTGTACATTCCATTATGCGCTCAGTTAAAACTTACGCAGAGAAACTTCATCCAAATCCTTAAAATCTTGTGCTTCAACACTAGATGCTCGGCTCTTCTTAAAGAAACAGAAGTCAGCGCGTACTTGGAGTGACTACGACATCGGCTTGCTCATCATAAGCTAAAATTTGGTGTTGGGTGCTCGCTGATGCAACCTGCATTGGCATTGCGCTCTTCAAGACCCACGATGAGGCGCGGCATCTATTCTGCAGCGTTGTATTCCGTGCAGTGCGAAATGTCTCCGGACCAGACAAAGAAAAAGAAAGAAAGAAACCAGATGTAGGAAATTAACTACACTGGAAATTTGGCCTGCGGTTCCTATTGCTTAAGCAGGGGCGTTTAATAGCGAACACCACTCACCTTTATTATCGCATATCACCTTAATTTTTCACAACTGCGACAAAATAAAGTAATTCTGAAGACGGGCTCGCTATGGTGAATCAAACCGAGGTCAGCTCTATCGCTTGTCCAGAACCTCTGATCTTCACCACCGGGACCTTGTCGATAAGCACAATGCTACTCCCTCGGGCAATCGCGAGAAACTCTGTGTGGGTACGCTTACTTGTGGTCGACGTCTGGAAAAGGAAAAAGAGGGGCGGATATATTTCGTGACCTGCAATTTGACAAGAAAGAGGCAGTCAACTTTTGAAAGTCCTCCAAGGTGCAGCCGTCGTGCTGGATTTTCTTTGTGTACTTGAGCACTCCACTTGGTCTCGTTTATTGCGGGAATTTCATGGGGCCTTGGCCTTCAGGACGACTGTTTCCAATGTTAATTTTTTGAGGTGTCAGTGCTGTGCACTTTCCCAAGAGGCGGAAGGTGTCCGATCCTTTCTTCGGGCGTTACACAACAAGCATCAATGTATGGGTGTCTCGTGTGGACAAGCAGCGGAACTCTACCCGAAAAAAAAAAGAAGAAAAAAAAAACATTCCAGTCTCACAGTTGTAATAAGTGGTCCGTCTTAAATATCGTTATATGCAGAGATTTTTCTGTTAGTCCATTTTTTCTCTCCAGAACAAAATGTAGATCATCTGCCAGTAGACATTTTGTTTATTCACAGTACGTCAAATGCTCCATATGTGGATCTTACATGATAGGTGGGCAAAGACTAGATTAAGTTACAAAGCCCAAGCATATTGCAAACGCGTAGTGCAACTCAGTTACCCATGAGCTGCCAATAAAAACACTTGAGTACGAAAAGTGAATGAGATGCATAAACATTGGGCGCAGAATAATAGGGTACACCTGCAGAGAAAAATAAAGCAAGAATAAACAACAGAGTTGTGAGAAGTGCCGACTACTTCAGTACCCAATGACGACTATCGCGTACTGTGCGCATAGTCAGTGAAGTTGAAGTCGCATATTTCTTTAACTGATAACAGCGGTGAGGCTTTGAAGTAATTTGACAGGTGCAGACGCCGAACGTGGATGCGGGAACGGAGGCTGCTGCAGCTACCTCGACACAATTGTGCGATGAAGCAAAAGTTGACACTTGCTCAATCCATCGTGCACCTCGTCAATTTGCCCAGTCGAGCTTAAGTTTTAGGCTTCTATATGCTGTCATCAGTAGCTGTGCTCCGGGAATCTCCTGTCGTAGTTAGGCGAGTAGGTTCGCTAGAACACTGTACGTTTTTTTTCAAAAGCAGCTCTCCTGCCATAGTTATCATGCTGAATTAAAGATAGCGCTTTACAGCATAACAGCCTTCAATTACCTTGTAAGCTTTCAAAAATTAATGTAGGTAACGAGAGTAGTTCTGGCTGTCGTTGATGGTTACGGCGTTTATGGGTGATTTCTGTACTTTCTAAAACGATGGCCGACTATTACACTGTTCCGATAGTTCTTCTAAAGGGACCCTGAGTTTTTGCGCATGTAGTTGAATTGAGATGTTCGCCGCAGTGTCTTTATTACGATAAACTCTTGTTCAGAAAAACAACCCTCCCTCTCTCCCCCCCCCCCTCCCACATACCCTTATATACCAATACAAAGGTAACGAGAAAAAGATACCTCGTCAAGACGAGTATGCGCTGCGAACGAATGCAGTTCTTTTAAGGGAAAGAATAACCTGCGGCAGTGGCTAGTGCTCATTTATTTCGCGCCTGTTTTCCCAGTAGGGCCGTTCCTTGACAGCAGGGACGGCTTAATTCGTGCCAGCACGTCACTTCCTCTGACGGCTCGGTGTGCTTGGCAATTGCGTTCCACGCACCAACGCCGGCAGGGCCGAAGTGGGTTTTCGCGTATAAAATTATGCAGGGAGGCAGCCACCACAAGTTTGCGCCGTCTTGGGAGGGACAGAAAGTAGGGGAGCGGGACCCGAAACTGGTGCAGATGAATTGGAACGGGAAGTGCCAATACGTTATGCGCGGCAAAGTCGCGACGTCAGTCTCTGGCTCTGAGAGGGATCAATTTGGACTACGTGTCTCATTTAGTTTGTCGGTCTCGAATAATTTGTTTTTTTTTTTTTAATCAGGACGAGCTGGTGGCATACAAAATCATCCCTGCATCTACACTCGGTATTCGGGGGAATGAGATATTAGCGTCACCTATCTGCAGCGTCATGAACGTTGCTACAATTTTAAGGGGCTACGTACGGATATTTGCGACGCAGTCGCCTCCTTCATTGCAAACGGTATGCTAACTGCCATGCTTCTCAGTGGAGTTGCAAAGCGCAGTATTTCAACTATGCTTGTTTCTTCATAAACTTCTGTTTTTTTTATCAACCTTTGGCAGTTATACCATCAAACTCGTTGCCAAAATCGACCAGAAAAAATAACTAGCTTCTGCTCTCCTGGGTGAAGTCGATGGATTGTTTCTTTATTTCGATAGAACATCAGTGTCATGGTTACGAGGGAAATTCAGCACTAAACCTGCTAAATAGGTCACTGCCGCCATATGGCTGTAGCAGCAGAGAAGTAGTAATAGTTGAAACAAAGAGCACAAACAGGAGGAATATTGCAATATGAAGTCAGCTTCAGTTGTACCTGACGTTCTTGTAGATGGTAAAGGAAGCTGTATAGAGCTGTCTGTTTTAAACGAGAGCTAGCAGTGTCTCTACGTGGAATCATTTACTCGAAGATAAATACCAATGTTCTGTATCCAACAAGAGCTACTTCCGGCTTGCTTGTCCAATTGAATCACACGAAACTTTCTGAAATTATTCACCATTTGAGACAGATATTGTACAGACTAAAGAGACCTGCAAAATATTAGTTCTTTCGCGCGACAGCTTAAAGCATGCCGAAAGTTATTTTCGAGTTGGTATAATGATACCTCGGAAAGGCTCCTTAGCTTTATTTTTTTGCCTGTGGAAAATTTCCTCAAGGACTGTTGATCGAACGGGACAGAAATATTTGGATCGCCACCGCTTCTGCAGAATCTATAAGCATCGTTCTGCATTAAAACCTGATAATTGCATCTGTTTGTTCAGACGGTTTCAGAAAATGCTCACCGACGAACAAGCGGTAGTTTTTTTTTTGGGAATTCGCAAAAATGCGCCACTCAAAATTTGAGGTATACATTGTCTGGGAGACATACGAATTAGGCTCTACTTGTGGCCATACATTGCTTCGTACTGCAACTATAGCGTGGCATAACAAGTGTTTGCTGGCAAGATTTGCGGTCATTTTGTCCTTCTTAATCTTGGGCACAATAAGAATAGAAATGTAGACAACCAAGAAGGGTGCTGTTGCGCATGGAGGAAAGTGTCGTTGATAAATGTATCGTTTCCTTTTATGCAGCCCAGAATTGAGAAGTTGAAAACGCAATACTGAAGTAACAACAACGATGAAAATATAAATGATTTACTAATTTGCATATTTCATTTTGTTTCAGTAATCTCTGTCATTATTTACTGTGTTGTTTTCCCAGTGGCAAGTTGCTCCCTGTAAGTGGCCGCTGTTCGGATGTCTACCTGAGCTATTTAAGGCGTTATTGTTCTTTGAGCAATATGCGTTAATATCATTGCAGCTCATAAACAACTCTTGTCAGAGTGTCTTTTTCTGTGTGGCTAATTTCAGGGGTGCCGGAAATTTTGTTCGCTCGTTAGCCGTGTCGGAAAAAAAAATCACCGAGTTATCCACTGCTTGGTGATGCCCAAGAATAAGCCATCACTACTCGCAACCCGTTATCACTTGCACTAGCTTGAAGTCAACGGAGGCAGATTGCTCATCAGCTTGCACCACCTGACACCACATCACGCTTCGTCATTGGAGTCGCGTAAGGCCACATCGTTTCCGTTGAATATCGGGGCTTTCTGAAGAGCGTGTATTCATTACGTTCCTGATTTGGGCACTTCTAACAACTCGACAGGTTAACCAATTTCCCCAGAAGGCGGCTTCTAAAGCTTGGCATAGAGAAAGACGCGCAACCGTTAAGGATTGTTCTCCAACCCAGACCGGCGTGTGCCTTAAGGCGTGATATCCGGCGCATCACCATGCATGTGTTCATTGATTATTCGCGCCTTATCGCTCCCTGAGTAGCTAAAGGCGCATTGGGGCTTTCGCTCGAGAACGACGGGTAATTATTCGCATCGACGGGAAGAGGCGCAGTGGGCGCGAGTAGTCGATATCAATCAATGCCATTCGAAGCTGCGAGCCTGACGCCACCAGGAAGATGTGTATTTAGTTTCCACGCCCGTCGTGTGACGTCTGCTATAAATGGAACATCAAGCATTGTTCGCGGGAAACGCACGGCCCCTTTTGCGTGGACTCGCTTCAAGGACGATCGCGAAATTTAGTCACAGAGAGAAAGTAGATTATCGCGAGAGCATTAAAAAAAATCAAATGCCTGTATATATTCGTTGAAGCGATACCATTCAGGATGCGCCGTCCGCGAAGCTCGAATGCATCCTCCTTCAGCGGTCGATGGGGAAATTTCGGGCGCATTAGACGCCGTGCTTTGTAATACGAAATCGCTTTGTGTGTCCCGAAGATGTCGAAAGTCACGCGAGACAGGCTGGGCACGGGAAGGGACACTGAGCTGAGGACTGTAGAGGACTGCGTCTAGTGCTGAGGTTTAGGAAGTGCGTAGGCATACATTAATATTGGCTCACTTTTGAGAATGGTAATGTGATGATTACGGTCTTTTTCCACCTGTGGAGATGCAAAGAGGGAACGCGATGATGTCCACTAGGTGACGATGGTGGTAAGGTCCAGAAGATTGCTTTTTCACAAATTTTGCCACACTTCTACGATGGAATTCACCAGATTTCACCAACTCGCGCTTGTGCTTTCTCGGCCCTTACATGCGACTTCGCCTACCACCTGGACTCTCTCGTCTCAAAGCAATTTCCCTGTACCGCATGGGGTTGGGTGGTGCGTTTACCAATGGCTATTCATTCCTAATAGGGATGGCCAACCGTGCGGCGCGCAACTTGTGCGGATGCGATGAGACTCTGGAGCACTTTCTGTGTCACTGCCCACCCTTTAACACTCAACGACGTACTCTTCCTCGCAGATAATAGAGCGCTCTCGGAAAAAAAGATCCTTCGACCGTGGCGGATGCATTCTTGCATGCAAAAGGCCACAAAAGCCCTTCTACCCTTCGCGAAAGATACTGGATTGTATGAACGCTTGTGGCGGTTGAGATTCCTGTGCGACTGACTGTGAATTACTAACTATTATTTTTCTTTTCTCGCCTTATCTATCGTTGCCCTGTCTCCCTCCTCAAATGTAGGGTCGCCAACCGGGCACGCCCTTGGCTAACCTCCCTAGCTTTCCCTTTTCGTTTCAATCTCTATCTCTCTCTCGCCACAAAAATTTCTTACAGGATACTTAAACTATTGACTGCGTGAAACGACACGAACTACACATACGTACCGTCCTTTTCAAGCACGTACAGAATAAATCGAGCGTTAGGTCTTGACGACTCGAATGTATTGTGAAAAAAGATTTGTAGTGAAAAAGCCACTAGCATAGCGACAAAAAAATCTGAGCTACCAAAATCATAATTATTATTCTTTTTGTGAATCAGTAAAAATATTTTCTTTTCATTAACAGTCTTTCTAATGGGTCGTGAGTATATCGCAACAACTACTTTACGATGCTCTGGGTACTGTCTATTCAGGCCTACTAATCCGAACTCGGTACTGCAGCCTAACACACGACATATAGTATAAAATACTCTACTGTTCACACAAGACATCAATAGCAGTAATACAAAACATTATGTGTGCTGGCTTTCGCGTACTCTGTTTGCTCGCTGATTCATATGTTCTTCAAACACCAGACGGGCGAGTTTATGACTGCTCCATATACATGTCTGTAAAGGTAACTGCGCTTACTCGTAGCCATATCTCCAAATCGCTAGCCTCTAGACTTGCGGTCCCCTGATGCGAGCTGTCAACAAACTACTCGTCAGCAAGCACGGTGGTTCCGCCATCGTGATCACAAATATCACCACATTTGCCTCTTCGCTTATCACCAATGAAGCTTATGGGTAGCGGTACAACCTATCCCCACATCTCCATTCTATCAATACACATTGGGTAGTGACATAAGGTGCTTCTTCCTCGCCAGCTCCGTAGGTTTATCCAGCAAGGGAAAGTAAAACAGCGATGTATTAGCGCATGATTTTTTGCGCCAGAGAAAGTGAAAAAAACGATGGTGTGTACGTCTTCTGCATCAACAGAATACGGTGTCAGAAATCCGTCTGTGCCTACAAATCAAGCATACAAATTAGTACGATGGCTGCGCTAAGTTTGGACAAGGGAGTACACCAATCGTAACGAGTAATTTATAATAAGGAGGTGAAAAAAAGGGGGAGAGGGGAGAAGCTGCAGCGTTACAAATAGGTGGATTCTACGAATATGTGTGTATCTGTTACAGACGAAGCTTTCTTTCATGATAACTGAAACGTCTTTAGTTCACCTTTATATAGATCACCGCTGCTGGCTAAACAGCTGCTCCTGTATGATTTCGTTTCCTTCACGTATTTCTCTAGGCTCGGCTGCTTCTTGTGCTGACTTGTTTATTTCTATGTAGCCGACTTGTTAATTAGTTTTTATCGCACACTTCAATTCTTGCCTCTCATTCTGCTTGTCTCTTCGGGCTTCTACCGAAGGGCGCACAGCCACTCTGTGGACCTATGAAGGATGTTCACCTATTCAGTGGTACATGCCTAATTCTAATACCGGTGTCTCGAGTTTTCTATAAGTGTAGCAATGCTGCGACAGGGCCTACTTCGCGAAACTTCACGGCTTGACGCGCTGCTTTTCGAACTCGTTAAGAAGACGTTGTCTATCTGTTAAAGAGGATTTCGTAAATATGTCATCGAAATATTAATTACTCCGTGCAGCAGTGAATCTACTACGCCCTCTCCAATGCAGAAGAAATAAAAAACTTTTGCGCAGGAGATTTGAAAGGGGACGTAATTTTATAGGGATGTTATTCTATATTTATTGAGAAACTTGTATCAGAGCCCTTTTAAACGGTAACAAAGAACTGATTACGAAGATGAAGACAAGTGGACATGGTTACGCTTTGTATGTCTTCTTGTTGCGGAGTCGTTGTTACGCCTGAGGCCGTTACGTCTAGTCATGATGTCTATATGTGCACATGCCTAGTTTGCGTTCGTGCCCAGTTTTACATATGCATATGCAGAAGCCCAAGTTGTCTATAGAACCCACCGGCCAGACCCTGCAATGTGGTAGAAGAGGCCGAGAAAGCTGCGTTCTAAAGGTAATGACTGCAGTGTAGAGGAAAGGCCACCTCCGGCGTCCAGTACGTTGGATTGAGTCATTGTTGGTCGCTAGCACATGAACCAATTAGGCTGGGGATCCTTCTGTGCTTCCGTTGTCCTGACAGCACCCATAAACCGCTTCGCTTCGTCTATAGTAGTCTACAGCCTATGATATTGATATTCTCCATTCGTATAGCCATCACTGCGAATTAATATCATTGTGAAAGCAATAACCTCTAAAGTGAGACTACTAAATGATGTCTGCACATGAAGATCTTACAGCATGAGAATCGCGGTGTCTGCACTAAAGCCTAAATTGCTTACCGTGTTTCCTCGGGTCCTGTTTGAATGGTAAATGTATTAACCTAAACCACTAGCTATGTTTGCTTCCCCTTAGTACTCTGCAGTAACACCTGAAACACATGCAAGGAAAATTGGTAACAGAAATAGTGCATGTAATTCGTGGTCGCGCGCAACGCGACCCCTTATTACACGGACCTCGCCTCAACGTTCGTGGGGGTAGCGTGGTGGTGTTTTCCGTGTCTCGCTTAAATTATGCACGGGAACGTAATCGCTATGCTTCGAAACGCGTTGCTCAAGTTGGCTGCATGGTTTTATAGAAACTATTTCACTGCTTCATAAGAACTCGGTTTCACACAGATTCGAAAAGTGCACGTGGGGTGTGAACATTGTTTTTCTTTTTGTTTCATACGTGACGAACGTTCGTATTTGACAAAATAACCCTAAAACTGAGGATCACAAGATGGTGTACCTATACCTGACTTTCTTTGTTCTCAGCTGCTATAGCGTTTTTTGTCGTGCAACGCTGCTGATATCGCAGCAGGCCAGTGCATCGTTGATATGCACGCGACGCCGGTAGTCGGCTTTTTTGCGTTCTTTGCAAAGAAATGAAAAAGAGGTCATGTGCCAGAAAGAAATGCGCAACTGGACTTTCCACAGAGGGGAAACCATAGCGTACGCCCCTGCCAGCAAAAGTACACGTAACAGCCTACAGCCTGTAAGGACAAAGCTTAGGCAGATGCCACTATATCCTGGAGCATAGCTCCCGAACTTAGATTCCAACGGTTGTAATTTAGGTGTTTGCTTCTAGCATTCGAAGAGATTACCACAAAGCGCGTTCTTTTGCCTAATGAACGCCTGCGGAGGTGTGCAGAAAGGAAACACGACGCTTTGCTTTGTGAACCCACCATAAACAAAAAAAAACGTTTTCTTGCAGAATGCATGGTCGTCACCTCAATTTGCCCAGCTTCCCTCGAACCACTCCTAATACTGAAGCCAGGATGTAAGAATAAGAAGTCCGCGCAAGAGCTAGAAGCGTGTGCGGACGCCGTTGCAGGGTAAATTAGTGCCTACCCGAGTAGAAGAAGATTGGATGTGAAAGAGTATCCGGGAAGAAACGATGGTGAAAGTAAAGGGGGGGGAGGGAGTGGGGAAGAGGGGCGCGGTCAGTCGTCAGTGCCGTGAAGCGTAACGAGTAGAAGCATTTTCTAGCCCTGTGCTATAGCATCCTCGCCAACTCTGTGGCGCCGCTCTGAGCCCGGCGAGCACTCCATTTCTTTTCCCGCTTATCGCTAGTGGTTGGATATCGTGCGTTCCTCTCTCAAAGGCGCTTCTTACATCATCCATCCCCTCCCCTCTTTCCAATTTCCTTTCTGCTCGACAGCATCCTGCGCAGATGTCGATGTAGGCGCTTTCACGCCGCAGCTGCTCGGCAGCCATTAATTACCTCTCGTAGTCTTGTTTAGTTGGTGCTTCTTACTGCGCATTTTTCGTCCTGTCTTATAAATTTTGTTTACCTTTTGCGACTACTCTTGCTCGCAGGTGCTGGCTCCCCCGACAAGTACATCATCCCAGTGGAGCTCACTCACACGGGACTTCCACCTGAAGAGCACGCAAGACAGGCGCACAGCATGTGTTAGACGCAAGCATTTGTCTTCCTTAGAGGCACTCCCTATGATACACGCGTTCACGTGAACATAAATCTTTCTTACAAAGAAGAATTTGCTAACTGATCCAGAGTCACTGAGAGGAACAGGTAGTCGAGCAGCGAGTCATAATCAAATGAAACGACTTTTGCAACACAAGGTTTCGTTGTGCTACATATCTTAGGTGTTGTTTACGGCAGCATTGGACTGACAAAAAACGATACCGCTGAAAGAAATACACCCGCCGAATCAGCGCGCACCTCTAAGTTTCCCAAATTGGCGAAGACTTAGATGATAGCATAAATAAAACTGCCGGTTGTGGTGCTGAGCCCCAGCGACGCTTGTCTTGCGCACGTGTGCTACAGACAGTTCTGCGCATGTGTATATGCTGAGGGCTGGTGAGAGTGAGGAAAGAAAGGCGAAGAGATTAACAATACATGACGTTAACAATAGATTAACAAGTTAGCTGCCAAACACAAGGTGAGACAGATGAGAGAACACAAGGGTCCCATCAATCACGATCGCAAGACAAGAACACAGCGCGTGCACAGCTGGGAACACGTGTCTGTCACAACGGTGAACAACTGCAGAACTCGAGTGGCTTACCAGGAGCAGGAATTTGCCTTCGCCGTGGTAACAAAATGTGGAGCGATGCGGTAACGGTCAACGTATTTAGGCTGCCATCAGAAAAGGAGGTGAGCGAATGACAACGCAATCCCGAATAGTCAACGACACCAAACGCTGGTATCTTGAACAAATGGTATTAAAAACGTCATACTGATATCCGCTAGGCGGAGCAGATTTCAAATGACGGAAAATGGGCTGCTTTCAAATTGGAACACCAATGGCTAGGATGTCAATGACGAACGGCATCTCGCCACTGCGCGTGCACTCAAAGCAACCTATTTACATGCCTCGGGCTTAGCACTCGTGCCAAACTCAAAACATTAAGTATGGAAAGAACGGTCCCAAGCTTTGCTTCATCAAACATGGCGGCTCCTATAGAGGTGACGGCTGTCACCTAGCGCCGAATCGGACCTTATTTCACAGAAACTGGCAATGATCATAAACATGGCGACACCTGCGGAAGCATCGGCTATAAATCTGGCTATCTGGCATCGGCTATAAATCTGGTCTAATTTCAAAGCAATTGGTGTGATTTTGTTTCGCATGCGCTTCTTAGAGAATTGCCTTTGCGGACGCAAACCTTTGAAGGGGGGGGGGGAGGCAGGTAGGGAAGGGCTTAATGGTAACAAGTAATGTTAACCCACCCGGGGAATCAGATAATAAATGCTCTATAGCATGCCCTTATACACTACAGAAAGTCATCAAATTTGGCTGCAAGAAATTTGGACAAGAAGGCTAAGCTGAAGCAACTCGACGGCTCGTTGGCGGACTCTACGCTTGCGTAGTATTAAGGACAGTATATACGCAGTTACACATACATCTACCTAATATACTGGGTGTCCAAACTATCATGCACGAAGATTTAAAAAAAAATGTGCAAATGCCACTTAGCTGGACATAACCAAGGTAATGTTGTTTCCCGTCCCTAGGAGGTACCCAGATCATTTTTTTTAATTCCGCCGAATCACGTAATTAGCCTTAATTAAATATTCAAGTTCTAAAATATTATCATCAGATTAATGATTTCTTTTAGAGAATAGTAGTGCAACTCTGTATACAGATTTGTGTTGCTCAGTACGTACTACATAAAAAATTTTCGGAGGTTGAAAGAAGCCGAGAATACGCGAAAAATGCCTGCAGCGGCCAATCGCGCGGCCCCTTTGCGTGTATTCGCAGGCTTCCTTCACACCTGGAAAAACACTTTTATGCAGAACGTACTGAGCAACAGGAAGCTGTATTGGGAGTTTCTCATGTTGCTGTACAATTCGCTCGTTGACACTCCCCTAATTATGACATTTGAGAAGTTGAATAAGTATTTAAGACTGATTATGCAATTAGGCACAATGCCAAAGTAACCTGAGTACCTGCAAGTGACAAAGAACATCACCACCTTGGTTCAGAACAGCTATTTGGCACTTGAATACCTTTAAATCTTGGTGCATGGTAGTTGGGACACCTTTTATATCCATGCCATAATCGAAAAATTAAAGCAGGTAGTTTTCCCATATTTGTTATTTTTGAACTTACGGGCCTTAATATACACAAAAATAGTGTCCGCCAATGGCCATGTACCACCTGTGCAAGTAACATTTGCGCAGATAGAATGGCCTGACGGATAGTTAAACATAATAAGAATAGGGATGGTTTAACTTTTATACCCTGTATACAGAACTTCACTGTCTGTAGTTCATTGTATGCCGGCCACGAAGAATGGCCGCTGTCGGGCTATTTATGCTTTCAGCTCCTATTACAACTAACACGCCTGACATCTGCTCAACTTTAGCAGACTTCTCCACAGAGCTCATGAACTCCGGTAGCCTAATTAGTTTGCATTCAAATTTTGGGGGCTTAGACTAACCTTGGGAAATCCAGCGACTGACTCCAGCCAAACTTCTCATGACGAAGTTTACGAGCCTGAAAAGTTTTAGCACACTCTTCCTTGTGTTATCCCCATTTAAATGATTTGAATTAATTACCAGTAGCTTGAGATGATTCTCGAATATTTGTCCAATTGCTGCTTCTAATAAAGTAAGTCATATATTGGACTTATGAATTGTTATCATGCAATAATTTGTATTATTGTATTCAGTCATTTGTCACTCTTACCTTGATTGCCTCGCAAACACAATAAATCTACCGATCACAGTTTATAGTCCAGGATTGCTGAAAAGCAGTTTTGTAACTTTACTCTTTGTTGCAATGGTAAATTATTCCGACTTGCATGCGTTACCTTAAAAAAGGCGCATTAGTTTTATCCCCTCATTTTAGTTTTCCCTGCAAGACCTCCAAACTGCATCGACTTTCTCATGCATTATATTACCCGCCGACTTCCGTGCTCACGTATGCATGTAGTTTCTTGCCGTCCTCATTATCAGTGTACATTCAGTTTTTCCAATTTTTTGGTTTGCAGAATGGCGTAGCAGGCTAGTACACAAGACCCTTCCGCAAACATCTCCGCATTTCCTCATATAACCTTTATCTCTCCACCTACTGATTCACACTGAGTTCCACTAATAACTAAAATTACCTTAACCACTGCGTAACTAACTAGAGGAGGCTGAAAGCCGATCGAAGTCAAAGGAAGGCGAACCACTTCAGGACGATAAGCAGAAGCAGAGAGCATTCCTTCTGCCCCAGAGTGTTCGGAGAATCGTCCCTAAGCCGCTTTAGGTTCCTCTTTCCCGATAATGCCTTCGCAACTAAACAAACTTCCATCTTCGAATCCTCTTAGCCGTTAGCGGGCCCGTCTGCTCATCTTCATTTCACGCTAGCATCATTTCAGAGCGTTAAGACCAGGAAATGAGTGCCGAATTTCCATTAGTTATTTCTCAACGTAAGCCGCCCGCACACATTCATACGCTATACACACGAATTTTATCGCCATTATAGTAGTGATTATTACTGTTGTTGTTATTATTGAAATAAAGATAGCAGGGGCACTATAACGTAAAGCAATTCTACGTTTGCTATTCCAATTCTACGATCAGCCCTTTTCCAACCACTACCCACTGCGCCTGTCTATCAGGCGACATCACTGAAAGCGCGAAGACGCCTTATCCGATATGGTATGTGCACACAAATTATGCATGATTAGACCGAGTGAAAGAAAAAGCAATAAGTACTGATTCGTCGCCTCTTTCGCCATTAGCATAACAGGCGACATTTGACCAACTGATATTAGTCAAAGCTTTAGGGCTGCGCCCACTTTACCTGTCTGTCACGCGACGTCACAAAACCGAAAAAACTCAACGCGTCAAAGTGACGTGTACGCCTTGAAGACGCATAAATATGCCGAGCATAACTAAAAGTTCTTGTGAATAGCCAGAGTGCCCCATTCTGAAAGTAGCAGAAGCTTGCTGCCTACCGATCGCCATGGCAGTAGCTAATCGGAGCTGCCGGCGAAGAAGCATGTGTTTATTTACATATCTTAAAACATTTTGCGTGACAATATAACGTTATAAAAACATTTCGGTACGTATACGACATCGCTCGGCCAACTCTTCTGAGGGTCCATTTTAGCGGCATTTTTTGCTTCCGTTGCATGCCGCCGCGTTTTTTCACCAGCCACCGCAAGCTAAGCAAGGGGAACCGGACCAATCGCGGAGGCCTGCACCACCCTCCTCATCCAATTTCACTGTGCTCTTTCGGCCCAATCGAAACTTTCTCCACTTGAGCGGGCTCCACGCCTATTCTCAGCTAATTAAATAAGAAAAACTGCTCAATGTATAGAATTCAAATCGCCTTGGAAGCAAAAGAAAGGGACGTCTCATAAAGGAGAAACGCGTTTGACTGCGCTTTTCAAACAACGTTGGGGTTTACTGAGCTTGCGTCTGTGATTACGTAAATTTGAAGTAAATCATGGAAATTTTATTTCGCGTCTGCAAAGATTTGATTGGAGCTTTAAAAAAGTAGTTTTAAACACCGCGCGGTTCTTGACTGGCTATGGCATCCTGCTGGCGAATGCGAGGTCGAGGATTTGCTTGCCAGCAGTGCCGACCGCATTCCCATTAGGCAGAAATTCAACACCGCTAACGAGCATATGTTTAGGTAAGAAGTCCAAGTGATCAAAAATAGTCTGGAGGCCTCCACCAGGACCTGCCTTACCAACCTTTTTCACGTGAAGTCTCACATTCGACATCGTCATTAAAAGCGCCTTTCAACCATGTTACGCGAGGAATATTCTCGCGTAGCACTTTTTTTGTTGCACGTAATGAAGACTAATAGCGTTATCTGCAGACAAGTATCCCCTAATTTACAGCGCTACACCCGAAACGTCATGCAAACTCTTAGAACATCGTTGTCTTTACCCACCTGAAGCAAGCGAGGGCCGACTACCTTCTTGATAGATTGACCTAGGAACTGCGTAGTTAGCCACTGAGGCAAGAAAGAAAGTGGTGAGCGCTGCCGTCGGTGCATGTTGGCTGTAGAGAGTATGCGTACTATTAAATGGCAGTCATCGTGGTTCGGAATGTGTTATGCGTGGTAACAATGGGTAGAGGGGCTATGACGATGTAGTATGAGTAATTCATTTATAAATGGGTGTGGAGTATGAGCAGAGAGGTGCATATATTTGCACTGCCGAATATATAGATTCCGCGTCCCGCCGACCGTTATGTAATGTTACGCATATCTTCAACAGTTCCAGTTCAGGGAGGTCCTGCTTAATTTCCTTGCGCGATGCCCCGTGTGGCATAACAAACACGTGAATGCCGTCATAGGCAGTGGAGGGGTAATGGCTGCGCGTGCATGCAGAATTAATGGCCGACTGGCACATCCTTTTGTTTTTGGGGTTCCCTTTAGTCACCTTCCATCTACATTGGTGGAATGCGTACCAGGCTGTGCCATAGTACTTGCTGGCCCCAGTTTAGTGACTGCTTAGACATTTATGACCTAGGTTTAGTACCTCTGCTTTACGTATGGCGTATCATTAACTGCGAAAGGGGATGGGTTCGTAGAAGTTCTTCCCTCACTGTACTCCGGATAGCCGCTATCCAACACGCACACAATGCGCCTAAACTGTGCATTCTTGCCCTGCACTGGGAAACAAGCTATCTGGCTTCACGCGGAGATTTTAGACCGACTCACCATACAATAATACGAAGACATAGGGAACGGGCGATTTTGCTGTCAACTCCCATAGCAATTCCATAGATCCTGTAGGGAATCGAACCCCCGTCCTCGTGTCCAGCAGTATACTGGGTGATCATTTTTAAGATTTATGGACATCTTAAAGATCGCCTGCAGCAGATAGCATGATTCTTGTCCTTGAGCTGTATTATTCGAAGAGGCGGACATTAAATTTAATTTAAATTCTTAATTAGTGACTTTAGGGTACACAATATGATTCACGAGTTGTAGCCAGTAACGTTGCAAGCCGTATTCACTTGAAATGAATTTCTTGCCCCAGTTGCGATATTTTCTTTCGGAAACGGTAATAAATACATAGGCGTTCCAGTTACTTTTGTGCTGCAATGAATAATACAGTGTTTTGGTAAAGAAGTAAGTGCAACAGCTGTGCGTCATTACGGCGAGTTTGATAGCCCATACCTCGAAACTGGTATCGTTCTGAAGATTAGTTCGAAGTGGATACGCCATTTAAGCTCATCGGCTACACTTCGTAAATTGGAAACTCTACTGTAAATTACATATTTAAAGAAAATAATCCGTGATTGTTTTATTATTCTTCTTGATTATATACTCTGACTTCTCGTACAAGTAATGTACGCTTCTCCGATTAATCCAGCTGAGGGACAATTATGGTATATGCGACAGCCAATCCTTAAAAATAGCCTAACACTTAAATATGATCACCCTTCCGAATGCGATGTTTAGTGACCCAACACTGCAAATGAATACATCTGGATGTGCTGTTCACGGGCATAATTTGTAAAGTTGTTGCTCCAGCGAAGTGTTTTTCAGCCGCCGACCACTCTTGTTACATTTGTCCAACACATTTAACTGGTGTTGCCTTCTACATAAATTTCCTTTATATATATATATATATATATATATATATATATATATATATATATATATATATATATATATATATATATGTGTGTGTGTGTGTGTGTGTGTGTGTCTGTGTGTTACATTTTCAGCAAGTGGTGCTTCAAATACAGCGAAGCTGTACACGCCAGTTGTCACAACTTTGGGAGTTTTAGGGGTCTGATGGCTGGCTGATCTCAGTGACAATTTCTGACCAAACAATTGGTCATACGAACGGTCATGCGATCGCTTCGAATATTTGCACACAGACTTCGTTGCTGGCTGCTTTGCATTACCGCAGTGGTACAATTCACCAGCTGACCTCCAACCTGGAACCGATAAAGCACAAAAATGGGGAACAACAAATTCTTGATTACAAGCTAACAATACTGTGCCACTAAGGTGCTGTCTACCTGTGTAAGGCGTACGCAAGGCCACTTTTATTTCATCGTCATTGGTAATTGTGTTCTAAAGCGCAAATTCGGGAATGCGATGTCGGTTGCGTTGCTGAGTGATACCGAAAACGTGCGGCCACACGAAAACGCCTGCGAAACTCACATTAACAGCTTTCCCTGCAAAATTTCAGTATAAGAACTTTTCGGTGAATACAGGGCCTGGGGCCGCATCAACGAAGCTTTTTAGGTCCAGTATTACGATTCGCTGAAATTTGCATTTTCTAAAAACTCTAGCGTCGAAGTATTTTTTTTTTTTTGAGTATAGGGTCTGCTTTTGCAAGTTCAATCAAATACGGCGATTTGTTTGGTCTTCGCTTTGCCTCAGTCGCTCAAGATCACGCCATTAAGTTCACCTGCGGCTGCCTTTTTCTTCTCAGATGTCTTATATTTAAGTTTCACTAAAATCAGGTGTAGAAAAATGGACTCCTGAAAAGTGAAGACGGCATGGTGGAAGGGTTTTGCAGGCATCTTGAAAAAAAACATCAATCCTGACTTTTTGATCGGCCATAGAAGACGAAAGTGGTGAGCGTTAACCTGAAAGAGCAGTTCCTTCACAAATTTTGCAATATACATTAACAATTTTAAACCTGATGTGATAGAACAAACTAGGAGGGTAGCGTGTTTGATTACTATAGCGGCCTCACACCCAACTAACGGTACTGCATGGAGCATCAACGAATGGACATCTCTATGTCCCACATGTGCTAAGCGATTTCGTCTACAGGGCAGTGAACATTTAGGCGCAAGTTCTAATAGGTGGAAGGCTGCAAAACTGATTGGTTGATCTGTTGACCGATACGTGAAATTTAACATTCTGAAGCAACACTGTTGACTTCAGCGGTGGTGTTGTGAAGGGCGGAAGATTATTTCTGACCTTCTGGTGCCCATAAACCTGAACACAAATGAGAGTTTATGAGTATGTTTTTTTAATTAAGTTCAGTGAGAAATGTCTGCGCTGCAGCCGCGAGTGGAATCTCCGACCTGTTCCTCGCCGGTGAACGTCGTAGCCGCCTAGTTGCCAATTCTGCGACAGCAAAATGGCGACGAAGGTAACTGCGCTACAGGTTCCGTGTAGTGTCTTTAAGGAAACATTAGTTATCTTTGTGATGTTCTCGGATCAGGCAGTAGAGGAATGGTGGCGTGGAAATACAACAGCGCTGGTTTTCCACGACGGGCAGCGGTGAGAAATACCAACGGGCGAAAATACGCAGCTATTTAAATTGTGAAGTTTTACGCGCCAAATACACGATATGATTAAGAGGAACGCCGTATAGGGGGGACTCTGGAAATTTGGACCACCTGGGGTTCTTTAAGGTGAACCTGAAGCTAAGTACGCGGGTGTTTTCGCATTTCGCCTCCATCGAGATGCGGGCGCCGGGGCTGGGATTCGATCCCGTGGCCTCGTGCTTAGCAGCCCAACACCACAGCCACTAAGCAATCTCGGGGGGTACGCGCAGCGCATTGTCAACAATGACAAATGCTGGTGCGGGGATATGGAAGTCCGTGCGAAGAGTGGCGCATAAGTTCAATGCAAGGGAAGTAGGACGCGAGTGAGTTTATCCCGTTTTTCTTAGACAGCGTTGATTGGGAAGCCCGCATACATTTCCAAGAGTCAGCGTGCGTAGAAAAGCAAATAAACATTCACTTACGACAAATATTATGACGGCCTAAGTGGATATGAAGACAGCGAAAAATAAAAATAAAGGTACGTGGCTCGCTGAGGGGCTAAGGCGTGAATATGAAGTTTTCCAGGATGACGAAAAGTTTTCCTTTGCTCACTTTTCAAAGCGTGGGTGAAAGTGTGCTTGGCGAGTTTTCACTGTGAATAAAGAAACAAAAAAAAAAAAGAGCTGAAACCTTGAGTACAAACTACTTGAAAGCGGCGGCAGGTGAGTGCAGGTGGTTGATGGAGTGACAATTTTTACCAGGACAAGAAATAGGGGGGTGGAAAGATGTGATAAAACACACACACACACACACACACACACACACACACACACACACACACACACACACACACACACACACACACACACACACACACACACACACACACACACACACACACACACACACACACACACACACACACACACACACACACACACACACACACACACACACACACGCACACACACACACACACACACACACACACACACACACACACACACACACACACACACACATTGGCGAGCTTGTTTCTTCGTGCAGGGTTCTGCAGGCGTCTTGTATTGGTTGAACCCATTTCCCTGTCATGTAACAAAAACAAACTTTTGATGAAGGAAGGTTTCGCGGGTAGGAATGTAAATATATTTTTTTTATGTCGTCGGCAGTTTCTCATTCCCGTCAACTATTCGGAGACATTGCAAACTATCACAAGCACTCAGTAATGGGAAAGAAGTCCCACAAGAGGCACCTGTCCGTCTTCTGTGTTTTATATTGCAAGTTACGCACTGTTTGTAATTATGCAGAATCATCTCTGGAAAACACACACATTGGTAATTATTGCCCACGTCAGTGTTATATACGTCACTAGTTTTAAGAAGATGGAGGGAATATTGAAAGGAAAGTGTTTCTGGGAGGCTTTTCGAAGGGCCAGTGGTGTGTGTGAACAGTGGGACATAGCGGTTTTTGAAAAATATTAAGAAGAACAAAACAAGTAACTTAAAAAGCCGCGGGTATGAACTGAACGCGCCGTTTTCTGTTTATAATTGTGAACGCCTGGCAATGGAGAAAAATCTAATTTCATTATTACGCAGTATTTCTTAAGAAAATAGGTGCGTAAGCGATAGAACTAGAGCTGTGCGGAGTAACATGACTGGTAGACGATATGCGCTGAGCCGCATCCTCTTGTGTCACGAATTTGGCCTACATTCCTACTGCATCCCCATTTCCTGACACCAGTTTCAAAACATGCTTTGACATAGTCGACAAGACAAGGCCAGACAAGGCCGCTAATAACAAGCGTCATGGGAGGCGAACAGCAGGGCGTGGAGGGGGACGGGGAGCCATCAGATGGCGCGAAAGGTTCGTGCACATACTAAACAAGCTCGAGACCTTTCATCGTGCCAACGACACATCAAAGTCGTTACCAAGCCCTGGAATAATAGCCAGAGCAAGGCGTGCGGGATGTGCTTGCCTCATTCGGGAACATGGTTGGGGATCGCTGACGTCCTGTGCGAAAAACAACGTATATCAGGAAACAGAAAAATAAAATAAAAGAAAGACGAGGACGCCAGAACACGCATCGAATACGCACGGATGAATGAACATTGTGAGTTTTCTATCCTTCTTGCGGCGTCATTGTGGACGTTTTGTGTGGCACCTTGCATTTCGCATAACCAACCACGAGCCAACCTTTGTAAGAACAACTGCTGTGTGTATGCGCCCACCAACCTGCCAGGTCTTTGTCGTTGTCAGTGTCATTTAAGAGTGGCGTCGCGGCACCGTTGAAAACGCCGCCTTGTTAGAATGGCAGAACAGCACTTGGGGGAGGAGGGGGGCGCACCAACTATCCTGACATCAAAAAACATAATTACAAAGGCATTGGTGCAGTTCTAGCAGGAACTGGGAAGCCAACGCGGTGCTGCTGTCTGTCTAGTCGCCAGCAAGCCTATACGGTGGGCGTTAGTTGGCGGTAATTTCCCACTTCCTTCAGGGGGCGACCGCATTCACGTAAAAGAAAGCGACCAGACTCTTGGACAGTGGTCACAGTTCGGAGAGAGAGAAAGCTAGGAGATAAAAGATAGGGAAGTGTCCGGTTTGATCATCCCCATGGGGAGCAAGGAAAGAAAAGCGGAAAATGAAAATATGGAGACAAATTGGCACTGTGTGAACCGAACAGGGCGCTTAGTATGTCTACAAACGAGCACTGAGGCCGGTGTTGCTGAAAAAAAAAACTGCAGTAAGGAAAGAACAGCTTAATGAGCCATTGAAACCTGCACGCCCGGTCCAAGAATTTTGTAACCAGGCAATGTTTTAGGGTCCCGTCGACTTAGTGCGCTCTGCACAGAGATGCGCTGGACTTCGTGTTGAGGGCAAGTGCACCCACAGGTGCTTGATCGTTTATTCAGACTCCCAATCCTTGCAAGATGTCGTATCGGCCATAGCGAACGTACGCGCCGCTAAAGGCAGCGACGATGCTTGTTCGCTTCCTGCAATCTACGGGTCTATGAGATAGGTTGTTATAGTGATTTCTGCCGCCTGAATTTAGCGCTCCAAGTTCTGTTTCAATACCACTCTTTCTGGGTAAACACCCGGCCTTTTCTTTGTTCCTCTATCTCTCTCTCTAATGGGGTGAAATGCAACAACTGGTATGTTGAGGATTTGGGGTACTTTAAGGCAGCTCCATAAGGAAAAAACTTAATCAAAAACTTCAGACTTTGATTGCCTTTGATCCTGGTTCTTAGACTTAAGGGCTCGCTCCCGAAAAAACACGTTTTCTCATTTTAAATAATAACCCAACTCCTTCTCTCTTGGCGGAATGATAAAGCGCTTTTCTTCTGACCTACCCTTTCTTTCTTTTTGTGAAGCCAACTCAGCAGCCGCACTGTGCTTTTTGGACCACAGCATTTTAGACACCAGGTTCGGTAAATGTCCTAGTACAACATTGCGTATTTGTGCGGAGAAGAATTTATGTGAATAATTCAGGAATCTGTTGCTCGATATCGCATCCAGATGAATCGATGAGTAGGAAATTACACTATCCCAGGATTCTGCTTTGCTATTTGTGACTGAGATTACATTTGACGACGTATGGTGATGACTTAGGGTGACTTCTTTGTTTTGCACACTCGCTTAATAGTCATAGACCGTGTTATGTAAGCTACGATGATATACAGCTATGTAACTACATGGATGAATGGATGAATGGATGGATGGATGGATGGATGGATGAATGAATGGATGGATGGATGGATGGATGGATGGATGGATGGATACAACTTTCTTGTGCGTGCGGCAAGGTTTAACGCGACCAGGGCTCAGGTCTCCCACGGGGGAACGTCAACGCCGCCTCACGGGCTTGCTGGACTGCCCACGTCTGGATTCCGAGGTCTGAGTAACTACAGGATACTAGTTTTTGTGAAGTCGGCCTTTATTGATGCAGTGTATTTATCCTCTTCATTATCTTATCGAACCTTATGGTAACTACATCAGTTACTAAGGAGTTACCAATCATTTGGCGCTATGGTACGAGTTTAGTAATACATCTGCGTATTTAGCTGTTAGGTCATTTCTATAATGTGCCTTACAAGAACAAATGGTACAACCGCGTTACATTCAAGCCACTTTTCGACTTGAGAGTGCACGCAGTGAAATGAGGCAAGTTAGAATACACTATACTTCACCGAATCAGCGAGTACGTGCACTTTTGCCGCAGTTTGGCCTAGGATAACCTTTACGCTGAGCGTAAACCATCCGCTCCTAGTTCGAATTTCGACCACCGGGTTGCCTAAGTTTACAATAATTATTCACGCTGAAATGCGAGGAGCGCATGCCTCGCTCTTTGCCTCCGAGGTATGACATATATAAACGCATAGAACCAGCCTGCACGCATGCTACGAATGTTTCGTTACGACGTATAAGCCGCGAGAACGTCAAAAGGATTTGCGGCACAGAAAGATTGTCGATACGCGGGGAAGGCACCATTGAACAGCTTTCACGAAAACAAAGAAAGACCATCGCAGGGACACCATCGATTGCATTATTCCGTCCCGAACGCCTGCGGCGACGTGGCCCAACTTCTAGTCTGCACAGAAAACTGTGCGCGCGGGCGAGAGGCTAGCGTTTCGTTTGAAACACAGGGACATTGGAAACATACCGCGTGCGATTGATATTGTAGGGCATGACGAAATGTCCTTAAAGTATACGATATTTTTAGGAACTATAATTATGTCCTCTTCTTTCAAGTCGCCGCGGTTTCGGCTCGGTGCAGACCAGAAATAAAACTAGAAATGCCGTTGAAAGCCCCCACGGTTGGCAAATATCGGTTTCTCACGTTGAGTGCGACGTCATTCGATCCCTGTTGTGAAATTGCGGCGAACCCTGCCGTAAATTCGAGACGGGACGCTGTGGACCGGTACAGAAGTGCACGTTTCAGGGAGCGCCAAAAAAGAAAAAAGAACTTGGCTGGGGGTTGGGGCAGTGCAAGCTTACGCAATTTTTCAGAACTTAAGCCGCTTATTTGGAGGTCAACGTACCATCACACACTCCCAGCCACTGTTCTATCAAGGCGCCGCATACGTCAGGCTGAAGTCGTTGGCGGTCTAATGGGTACTTGCGTGCCCTTCGGTTTCGCAACGACGTTCGCAAACACTGCCATTTGAATGTATTGTTTCTTTATTTGCCTGGGTGGTCAAGCGTCCGTTGCCGTGAGCAGGGAGAGGGACAGAGCGATGCCCCAATATCATCAGGGTCGCGAGCACAATAATACGATCGAAAGGTCAACCAAGGTCACCTGTTTCTTTTATCACTTGCTTTCTTCCGGAGGCTCAAGCTAGGTGGGAACTTGTAGTAACTGCCGCTACTGTGACGACAGCGCGTTCCAGGCAGCAGCTGCGTACAGAGTGAGCGGGAGATGGAGCGAGCTCATTCCAGTGTGCTTCAAATAACATCTCCTGGAATGGCTTCAAGCACCGCCACGCAGAATTTATGTGAGGAGTGGGAGGAAGAGTTGTTTACCGATCAGCGACACTTAACCTGGAAGGGAGAGCCATGCCGAACGCCGTAACCCAGGTTTGAATGCTTCAATAGATTCTACATTATTCTATGTTGTGCAAATTCAACTATTGACATTCTTTTGCTTTATGAAATAAAAATTACGGCCTCAAAAGTACATATACGGTGGAGTAGCGCTATGCTCGATCGAATGATTTGCATATTTATTCCACTCTTGGAAGAGTTGGTAATTCAGATGTGGTGCAGGCTTCATAACGGTAATAAATTGCTGTATGAATGAAAGGACGATGCAATGTGTAGTAAGGCCTTACAGATGATACGTAGTTTGTTACTACTCGCAAGACAGTGGTCTCCAGTAATATTAAAAGAAGGCACAAAAGAAAAGAGCTGCAGTACTTTTTGCCTAGTCTGACATAGTCACTACACGCAGTAACCTTCAAGTGTGCGAAAACGGACACTTTCCACAAGAGAGATATAGAATGAGGTTAGCTACGTTTGCTTTCTTATTGAAACTGTATGATTTCAGACGCTTAGCTTGGTTAGAGCTCCGTCAACAATGAAATTAACGACCAAGATGTTTGCAAGAACCAGCTCATGAGTGATGCACTAAAGGCGCATATTTGTTGCAGTGAGAAGACAATTTTGTAGTGAACACAGCCAGCTAGTGGGCATATTTTTTACACGTAACACAGATGGCTCTGCTTACACGTCTACTCGTTATATGTTGCTTCATAGAGACTATGGAAGACGCCGGCCGCGGCGGCAGCAGAATTTATTAAATCCTACAAGAGTATTTGATGGGTGAAGAGGCAAAGAAAATTCGTCTTTAAATGTCTAGCTGCGCACACATAGACCCAATCAACTGCACCTTCGAGTAAATCTATTTCCCAATAAAATCGACGGGGCTTCCATGATACCCTTCATTCAGTTGTCTGCCACGCGCTGGACAGTTACGGAGTGGTCAGCTGATTTTGGCTTCCCTTTCAACCAACGTATTTCTCTATCCATGGAGGTGTGGCAAGCCCGGCTTCTGAGAGGTCCACACTGTTGTTATGGCCAAGCTGACCATGTTCGTTGGCCTTACAAATGAGCCCGATTAGGATTAGCACTCGTGATGGAAAACTATCAGTATCGCACCTAATATTGTCGATAGATTAAAAGAAACCTGCCGATACAATTGATAGTCAATTTCTCGATAGTTATTTTTTTTTCATCCAGGCAAACGGGAACCCAACGCAACATTGAGAAGCGAACATAAGACGAAGTGGAAGACTGACTTCCTCGTCAGTGACCCCCTCCAAACGGCCTATTTTGTGACGGTCGCTAGGAAGTGACAATGCACTGCGGACGTTGCAATGATTTATGACGTTCATTATATTGTTTGACCGAACAGTGTATGGGCCAGGCTTGTTCGCTGTTCCCCACAGCGCAGTGTATTGGCGCTCACATCAACGGCAGCTATCTACCCAAAGGCCACTCGCTCGAAACTGCGTCCATGGATCCGCAAAATAATCACCCAACTAGCAAACCTTGCGGTTCTTTGCGAACAAACATTTTCCGGGCGCTCGCACACGTTTGGTGCCGAGTGTAAGGAACAGAGCTGCACTGTGTCCACAATGTTGATTTGTCTGCAAAACTTGTTGTTTTCTAAAGTCTGTAAGATAGCTTCAGCACACCGCTCCGGTTGGTCTGCTCGTGAGTCGAGAAAGTGAGAAAAAAACAATAGATGCACTTTTCAAGTTTTGCGACGTTAAATGATAGTCGTTCCTTTTCGCTTCCGTCTTCCTATAGTCACGAGCAGAGCTGTGCCCTTTCCAGTTCCTGACATTAGGTATAAACAAAGGTGCAGGAGAAACGGGCAAGCATTGCTAACGACGAGGTTTCCATTTCATCAGCGGAGCCGAACTTGGTGTAACGGTAAAGAAAGAAGATTTTGCTCTGTCTATTTTCCTGAGATAAGCGGAATGTTTACTTCTATATATAGCCCCAGTTAAAGGGGGCACCACCATACACGTATATATATATATAAGAGTGGCGAGAGAGACAACGGAAATTTTCATGCGCCAGGGGCAGAGAAAGGGTTTGACAATGAAGCTGCATTTCCTGGCCCTAAACAGAATCTACGTCACTTGCTGAAATGCGTTGGAGAGAAAAACAAAGAAGGAAGTTTAGAGTTCTGGCGCAAAAAAGTATCGACAGAAGTGCAGCGGAAGTGAGATTCCATGTATTTTTCACCTGAAAATGAGCGCTCCTAACTTGAAAATCCCTCGAGCACCGTCATTTTTCAGGAATACGCATTAGTCAAGCCCAATATTGAAAAGAAATACGGTAGCAGCGGAACCACGCGTGATATATGGCCAAGCAGTAACGAAGTGTGGTGTGCAGATTCTAAGGGCAGGGTTGGTATGGGAGAGGAGATCAACAAAGAACAAATACCAATACCATAGCTGAAAGTGTAATAGGTTACACACGGGATCCCATCCTGCGAAAAAACAAAAAAAAAAAGACTGGCGCACCGAAAAAGGACTCGATCTTTAGTTTCCGCGGTGCGTGAAATAATCGATGACTGAAGACACTGATGACGGGAAGTCGATGACTCGCAACGATGTCTTGGATTTCTGTGAACACTTCAAAAAATTTACGAAATGATTTAACTTTCTCGAAATAGTTGCAGTAATAAGGCACACTCCATGGCAAGCTAACGGCCGTGCGATTTCTATTGCCTAATTGATTTTGCTTGATACATCGTTGCGTCGACCAGTGAACACCTCCATGAAACCTCCTCTATGTTTCATACCTGACTTAAACTGCAAAAAAAAAAAAAACAGGACGCAAGAAGGAAGACCAGACAGGAGTAGTCGCGTTTCATAGAATAAACTTCGAGTATCAAATTTCGTTTGAAGTTAGGCTTTTCTTGTCCGGTGTTCCTTGTTGTGTCCGCCTTTTCTTTTTTTTTCGCCGTTTAAGTCAAAGTATCAATTATTAAATATTCCCACAAATTTCAGTTCTTGTACTCTATTTTATTGAGGAAAATAAAAGCAGAATCACACACACACAAGAAAAGAGCCGACGCAGAAAAAAGAAGAAGAAAATCAGCACCTGCAAATGAAGCACCTTGGCCCGTTGTCACAAAATGCGCTAGAATTATTCGTTATAAGTAGCAGGCAATCTTGATGCTGGAAATAATATTAGCGAATATTATTATATTGTCGCAAGTGATTTATCCACAAAGGCTGAATCATGCATTGAACCTTTTTTACATATTCACATACATGTTGTGGAGAAAACAGGAATAGGAGCAGGAACGGTTGCAAGGAAAATGAAAGCTTACGCACCAAACGCGTAAATATATGTACAGTACACGCGTGCGCTTTGGAGAATGCAAATGTTTGCAAACACAATTTCAGCATTGACGGGTCGAGTGGGCCTTGGCTGTTTGGCTAGCGGTTTGAGTAGCTGGTGCTGTGATTGACATGTTTGGACGCGTAAGCGCATGTACACACTGCGAAACGCCACAGAAAAACTCAGAAGGCCGCAAACTGCGTATCATATTAGACAGACGGTCGTTGCAGTGGTGTTATCCATGTGGTAAGTAGTATTTGTGATGTTTACGCCAGTGTTGATGCTTCTAATAAAATATGATAGAAAAGAATGACCCTTTATTGCTGCTTCTCCACTCACGCTCATCGCGTTTTGCGACGTGTCGGGGCTGATACCTCGTGGCTCGAATGTGATGCCTGATGGATGATGCCTCATAGGTTAAATACACGAAATATTTTGCGTGTCGGTGCTGTACGAGTACATGTACTTCATACACGTACTATCGTATCCCGAACAACATTACCACCACCACCACCACCATCATAAGCTGGTCCACGATACCACCTAATCAGTTTCTCGAGAATACTGTTATTCCCGTTTGCTTTGATGGCAAAAGACCCCGTCAACTATTCAGAGCGCGCTCAGACATTCCGTCATATATTATGGACGCTTCGGGCTTTATAAAAAAAACTGAAACTAAGCAAGCCTGTGTGAGTGTTTGAGAGATATTTTTCACCGCTCTGTTGCTCTTATCAAGTCAAAGTAGCCACTCCGTCTCTACGAGCTCGCGAGCGATTCAGCTCTTAAAACGCGGAAAGAGCCTTTGTGTACACTTGGCCTCAACGAAACGTCCGCTTGTAAGTTGCTTCACTGGTTCCATCCCCAGAAACAACACTACAGCTTTCAGTCGGTCCGCATCGAAGCGGCAGCCGCATTTCCTCTTGCTTCAGCATGCTTTCTTTTTTGCTACATCTTTGATCTTCTCATCTCTTCGATTTCGTTTCCATGTCCGCGAAAGAAACAATTTAACGGCCATTTGACTCCTCGCCGGATTTAGACTGCAACAACGTCAGTACATCGTACGGAAGCGGGACATCTGCCCAGTCGGCTTCGCTCACTTGGGTTTTTTTTTACAGTCTGACAGCTTGATATCTTCAGTTTTGAAGCTATGCATTCATTGAAAACCCTCCGGAACTTCGCCAACAGTGATGGCTGCTGCAGCTGTGCGCGCGTGCTGTTTTGCCGAATAGCGTACAAGCAAGACAGCACTCGTATGAGTGATCGCCGTATAGAAAGCCGTCTGTACAACACTTATGGGTATGCCAATGGCTGACTTCTGTTGTCTAAGCAATTACGCGATGAACCAACACGCACGTTGAAGTCACCCTTAATGACGATGGGATAGGGGTTTACCGGATGCATGTATCCAAATGTGTAGATCATAAAGTCCTCAAGGTCCCTATTTTACGTTCCGGGATTGACGTATACGGTGGCGACAACGATTCCGTCCACAGTCTGCATGGTGCACGCATCAGCCCGTTCTACGCAAAGGCTCTCGCCCTTCGTCGATAAGGCATCGGAAGCAACGGCCGCGCTGTCGTTGTTTTCGTAGATCGCAACGCATCAAATCATCGCGCGTTATCCATCACCGGTTTTGACATATGTGGCCCGAAATGCAGTTGGGACACAGAGGCTTATATGATTTTGCCTTATAATTAAGCTATGTTAGCGCTGTAGACGCCGCCATCATTTCTGCCTCCGCACATCACGAAACGCTAGAAAGTAGCCTAAGACGGCCTCGATATAAAACAGGGAAATCTCTTCCACTACTCTGCATTTTCGGATATCATTGATGCACTAGAGAACATTTGATTGCTCCTCCCCACACACACACAAGAACAGAAATCTTTTCTTATCTTGACTCTTGCCCTTTATGTTTAGGCCAATATATACGTCTACGTTGTCCAAACAACGCAAAGCCATGGCACGTTCACTTGTAGAGTGCTGTAAAGGGCTGAATGAGCAGCTACAACACTGCATACAAATTTTACTCAAGTCGTTAGACGATGCCCATGAGCGACGTGACCGGTTCTATCTCACCGCTGGCTAGGCACAAAGCGAACATCCTAATGAACATGCGTAATCGTTCGGTCCATGCTGCTCGCCTGGCGGTAACACGTAAACTGCTACGTCACTGAAGGGCGTAAACTGAGGGTGTGACAGTTGCGTTCTTCAGCAGTACAATAAGGGCGAAATTGGCCGAAATCATTTGAACCTTTACGTCAGCAGCTTCCCGTTTCGCATGTTCGAAACAGTCGTGAAGTGTTATATGTTGGGATTGAAGTAACCTTCTTGTTAAAATTATGAAGATGCAAATTCGCCCAACTTTGTTCAATGCCTCCATTGCCTTTTTAATATGTATGTCCTATAGATAAAGGCAGTCACGAAGAAATTGAATCTTGCTTAATTTAAAGCAGTTTTGAACATATCTTCCGAACCAAAACATACAGTAGCCTGAATGAATTCAACGGCGAACTTATGTCGAGCTAATGGAAGGATATCTTTCGCCTTTTTTACTAAACTCTAAAGCTTGAATGCTGGTGACGTAATGCTTGCTGGCATCAACAAAACTTGGTTCAGTCTCTCTCTCTCTCTTGATCCTCTTAGTGTAGCCAATGTGCTGTTGTAGAATGTAAGCGTCCTCTTGCGGTATGTGGATTGTCAATCAGACCAATTTGGCGTGTTTAGTTCGTACGTCAACATAGTTTTTCTGTAGTACCTGCAGGTCTAGTGTATAGGCGTTGATGGAGACGCAGGAAGATGCAGTTGTACAGCTCTACTTACTATTGCGAGAACAATTATAAGTAAATAATATTATACGTAGGCGCCGACGTCGCCGTGATGTTTTTTATAAAGTCAAATGGCGATAAAATCGCCGCGGTGTGCCGTAGGCTGCACGTACAAGTGAAAGTGTGCGAGGATGAGGGGGCTATGGCTGATCAACATCGGCCGCACAAGGGATGAAATCAGGGAAGAAGCGCGCCGTCTTCAGTCGCGCGAAAGACACAGAGGTATGGGTGGGGGCATCCTATTCCCGCGTTGGCAGCGTATGCTGCGGCCGCGTGGGTGCTATCTTGAAAGTATCTGCGACGGGGACAGAGTTTATTATGCACTGCGTTTTCGCCGTTGTTCGCATCGAAGCGAGAGGCAGCTCGAAGGTCAATTTGCTCGCTGCCTTTGCCGTGCTTTCTCCCTCCAGCGGTTTGACAGTGAGTTTCCGCGGTCATCGAGTGACATGTGTTTGTGTTGGCTTGCTCGTACGTGATATCATGCTTGTTAATTTACTTAGTAGGCGAATGGGTCCAAGTTTATACGGCTGGCAGAACTACTATTCTTACTTCGTAAAGCGGTCTACATCAGTTTGGTCCGCTTTAGTACTTTTATTGAGCTCTGTTATCAGAATTTCGATACATTTCTTTCTTTTGCTGAGTAACAGACTTGTAAACCTAAATGTTTTGTTTCCAGAAAATGTACGATTTTAATAAAAATTATTATCATGTACAGTCTAAAATAAACTGTCTACGGACATTGATTAGATAATAATTTTATTTTAAATAGAAGAAACCGCATGAAAGTTGGCGCCGCAGTTGCAGAGAAAAACAATTTATCCTTTCCCACTTATTTAGAAAGCAACCTCCGAGCGAAAGCTTCCTCTTAACGCTTGATTTTTTCGCTCGTCTTCATCGGTGTAGCGAGGCCTTTACCTTCCACAATGCGCGGTTAAGGTTTTTTGTTGTCAGGCCGTGAAAAATACTACCTATTTTGTCTTCCAACACGAAAAGTCTAAATCGTCATAGCCGCAAGCAAGCAAACATGCTTTCCGGTAATCTAACCGCGAATGGTGCCTGTAGCGTGAAGAATAAAGTAGAGAATGTCAAGGTGCGCAATCCGTGTGGGCGTCTTTTAGCAAATGATGTGCGTGACTGCACGGAAAATTTGCTTTCAAGCCGCACGCGAGGTAGGCGCTTAAGTTTTGTATAAAGATGTTTACGGCATTGTTAAATAATCGAACTTACTGCTTCGTGCAAAATACGCACACTTATAATGCACACCGCGTACTCAGACATGTATGCGGCGTTTCGAGGAGAAAGAAAATATTTGGAAAAGTTTATTTAAGCACGGCATAAGGGATTCATCAGAACGTGTCCGACATGTTTGCTAGGCTGCCGTTTCTTAAGCTCTAAAAGGTTGCTTCGGCAAATGCTTAGAGGCTTATATGACTGATTAGGTCCCCCCCCCCCTGCTCCCCGCTGAAGTAGTTAGGTTTCCGTGGAAAGCTAATACCTATTTTAGCGCCTGTTATTATCTGCACCCGCATCGAAAACACCCGTGTAGCCAGCCTATTATGAATACCACGATGTCTTCGCGAGCCTATAAGTGCATAATAAGATGGTCGAATAATTAATTTCGCCTTGTACTCCCGGTGTTGACGTTGTGGTTATGACCTTGCGGTCTAAACACGGGAGAGTGGTATCGAATCGTAGTTTGGCGGCCGCATTTCCCTCTCCGCGAAATGGACAAAAAAACGCCCATATATTATGCACTGGGTGCACTTTAACGAACCCCAGGGGGTCAAAGTTAATCCGGTGCCCCTCACTACGGCGTGCCTCATAATGAAATTGTTGTAATGGAAACAAAAACAGCAGAATTTAAAAGATAATGGAATACTTCGTCTAGGGACAAAATTCTCTCAACTTATCTAGCAGCAATGAAAGTGCGTAGCCGTAGTAAGTTTCCGTACAAAATAACAGAGAGCTAAGAAAATATATCAAGTTGAGAAACAGGTGATGCCCTATAAAGAACGTTATTCTGATGGGCCAATGTTCGAATTTTAGAATTTCTTCTTGCGTGAATTAGAAAAAAAAAATGTTCTTGAACAATGCAATTGCCCCTGCACTATGACAATCAGGGTAACAATTTCCAAAAATATTAAAACCAGAAACAAGCAACTGAAGTTTTTAGCGTATGAGGATGCAGAGCCGCCCGAGTGCTATTCGGATATTTTTTTTCTGAGAACATGAGCGGATATTACGTATGCTTAGTTTACCCCACAGAAAACATATGTGCTATCCAAATGTTTTAAAATATAGATTTCTTGAATATTCTCTTGTTTCTATATTTTGCTTATTAGCTCACTCGTTTCACAGCGAACGAATAAGCTGGATCCTTTCTCAGCGTAGGAGCAAGCACAACACGTAGAGCTCTTATACAATTCAAGAAAACGCAGCAATCAATTGATTTGCATGAAACAAAAATAGTTTTGTTGCGTGTAAACAAATGCAAAGACCGATTAATTGCAAGGATTCCTATCGCTAGCGAAATTCAATAAAACCAAAGCACGTAGTGCACAATTCAGTAAACACTGCATAACGACCAATCAAAGACGAACATTGAGTTAGCACGACAGAATGACGATGGTATTTCACAGTTACACTTGATTCACAAAGCCGATATCTGCACCATCCCCATCCGTTTGGGCACCGACGTCTTTGAAAGGAGCCTGGTTCAGCCTAATAAAAGGATGGCCGACGACATAGGCCGGTACTCTTAATGTCATTAGCACCGCAGTTTTGAAGAGAAGCGAGTAAGGGAGGAAATGGTGTTTCCTGACAGACATCAATGCTATAACAGTGACCGGATGGAACGTATGATGGCTATGTGGATACTGTCTAAAGAAAGTGAACATTGCCTTTCCACTATATAAGAACAGTAATATCAAAACCCTCGGTTGTGATCTTCAGCTGCAGAAATAGGACTCAGTATCAATTTTTGTCGCATACATTTGAATAGAAGACCTGCCACGACAGAAAATGTTCCAAAAGAATTGCAGCTGTCCTGTCCGCTGAAGTGTTCGAACAGCTTCCAGGCGTTAAATACTGACGCTTAGGTAGGAAAGGGTCGCGATTGCGTTTTCGCCGTCTCGAGAGATTCTTTCGAGCGATCTGTGTTTGCTTAAGAAAAGAAATCCGCTCGTAGGCAGCAACCCGGAGAGTACCTAGCGAAGGTATCGCTGATGGAGGTGATGTTTTTTGATGCTGAAACCCGTATGGGTGGTAGTGAGACCGGTACCTTGCTGAAGGCTCTGTGCGCGATGATGGCCACATGCTCACATTACTTCAGAAGGGTTGAAAACTGAGTATCTTGGTTATTGGTCCCATTATTTGATAACATCTTCAAAAAAAGCAATAATTTTGTGGCATACATCATTTCCTAAAGTGTGAGAAAATTACAAGAAAATGTCTAGCACCTGGTACACAGGCGCCACATGGTTTCGGTGTTAATGTGTACTTAAGGATGCCATGGGCAGTCTGGGTGAGAACACATCTTTTTTTCACTTAGTGTAACCCATTGAAATTCAAAGTGTCAAGCCTAACTGTCGATGCTTTCGCGCTAGATTACAGATATCGAAATGAACGCTTTGTGATTAGATGACAAGAAGAAGGAAGCATTCAAGTAAAATATTCAGCGATGCCATTGGAGAAAAGGTAGAGAAACATTATTTCTTGAGGTCTTCCCACACGTAAGTGAAGCTCAGTTCTTGAACGCAATGCTTCACAGTGTGCACTTCCTGTGCCCGATTCGCTCTGCATAGCTCCGCCTGTGCAATCTGAGTTCAACAATACCCAATTACTATGACAATAAAGCCTGGTGCGCTCATTCTAGGCAACTCCTTCATGCTATTTACGGCGCGAACGGGAGTGATGTTTCAAAGGTGGTTGACCATACACAAATATTTTCGTAATATTGCAACTCTTGAGTGTTAGATTTTAGTACAGGATTACTGCAATACTTAGATGTGTTGAACATCGATAACCTTTATGGAGCAACGAACGATCAGGTCGAGATTCATCGACCTAGCAGACTGACGCAATATATGCGAAATGTATTTAAACCAATGAAAAAGTGGTGAAACGAACACAGCCCTTTCGGGAAATGACAAATAGAAATCGACTTGTCGAGGAGCATTCAGCTCTTTAAAATGTGAGTCGTGATAAAACTGCACAGCCGGTAGGTTTACAATAACAAAAATCATTCTATAAGCTATAAGCAACAGCGATCTGGCGTCTCTGCTAAAATAAATAATTAAATCTGAATGCAATTACGAAGTGTGTTGTCATAAGCTCTCTGAGCCCACAGAGTAACTACAATACCACTGCCCGACCTTTACCGCACTTTGAAAACGCTTTACGATACCTGCTCCAATCTGTTCACTACACTAGAGCATTTGAAAGCGCTTCTCTGTTTACAAAGAGATACCTAGGGAGAAATACCGCTTTTGAATGGACATTTCTTTACACAATGTACAAGGTACGATGGACAATGGCACAATGATGAACAATATCTTCTAAAAAGCTGCGTCACCTACTTCCAAACTAAAAATTGGGTACTTTTATTCTTGTTTATAACATGAATCTTTCTGGTCTAGAACAAAAAAATCTCTTAAAGTATCTGGGAATTTACTTTACGGCTAACCCTTCCTCGCAAGCTCATGTTAACGACGGTGTGGTTATTGCTAATAGCAATTGCTAATAGCTCATTATGTTACTCAAGCCGCAATTCTTAAAGGAAGCGATCGCCTGCGAATGCGGTGATGTCATTCACAACCTTACGCGATTACAAAATAGCTCTTATGGTTAATAATATTATAAATACCAACTACCCCTTACCTCTTGGTGCATTCAGTATTCCCGTCCGCAACACTAGACAAGCCAGCAATGGCAATTTTAACCTTCCTATTTGCCATAATGCGTACGGAGAAAGACGAATAGAATTTACAGGAGCGAAAATTTGGAACTCGTTGCCAATTGAAGTAAAGCAAGCTAGGAATTTCAAACTGACATGCAAGAAACATTTTTTGGGAATGGAAGCAAGGCTACAAAGTTAGTTTTTCTTCAATGTGTTTGTGATTGCTGTCCTATATGTTATTTTGTATTGGACCGCTTACTAGCCTCATTGGCTATCGGTCCAAATATCTGTGTATACATTTTGTTTGTGTTACTCAATAAAGACTTCTTGATTCTTGATTCTTCTTGGAGGACAATTCAAAGCTTAAGTGAACATGCCCGCTGTGGTGTCATGTGAAGAATTTATTGCGCAATAAAACTAGTGGAAAACCGTAGTGCATGCCTAATTCTGGGATACTATTCCCGCATCTCTAGCGTATAATCGGTGAAACTGAGATTACAATTTACCTGAGCTCTGTTCCAGCTAAAAACAAAAAAATGCGTAGGCTGTATTGGGGACCCAGTGGGGCACGTGAAAGTTGTGCGTGCGGAAAGGGTGTGTGGGCAATGAGGCACAAAAATAAAGCAGCCAAATAAACAAGTGATATTTATTCTCGCATTATAAAGCTGACAAGCTTAACTAATGGTACAAGTAGAGAGGGTCGCCTCGTCGTCTCGGCTTGAAATCATGCTCGCTACCTATCAAAATATATGGGCCCCCCTTGATGAAAGGTTCTCCATAAAAGTCGAAATTTCTCTCTCTTGCTTTCCGCGCCTCCTCGCGCATTTCGGTACCTTGCATGTTTTAAACTCAAGGTTGTCAGATCCTAGCAACCGTTAGATTTCTGCAACAAATTACATAATTGCAAGCCTTCTAGCTCATGGTGAGCAGAGGCTTAAGTTTGACGGCCTATCCTATTACCTACTGTGGCAAAGTGAGCACTCTGAAACGCGACCACTGTGGCTCGGACTCGGATCAATAAAAGGTACTGCCGAGCTATGCCTCTCTGAGCGCCCAGCGAGACCCTAAATTAGTCCCCGATTGCCCATCCGTGGCCCAACAACTGATCTGCCTGCGCCCGCCAGCCATGCGTGATCAAATAATGACTGCTTTCTTCTACACGACGAAAGTCGTTTCACCCCAAAAGCGAGGCAGACGTTGGCGCACACGCACTCATGCACAGACGTTCACAGGACCTGCCGGTTTGCGATACCTCCTGCACAACGTGGATATACCTTTAACGGACTCTTTTATTTGAATTAATTTCATTTCGCCATTCGGTTTTTCCCACTGGGGTGTGCTGGTCAATGCTCAAGTTTGCGTAGACTATACCGAGCATGCTGTCTGGCACGAGATGTAGCGAATGCCTAAATGTTGCTTGGTAGGTGTAGAGAGCTCGTTTGGAGTAGAATGCGTAGGACAGCACACACTCAACCCTGCACGTTACCAATGGGCAGACGCATGACGAGTAGTGACAACGATCAGGTTAGCACATCCTACTACCGTAGGGATCTCAGAAGCTCCCTACCTGACCTGCACTACGTTGACCAATCTGCATGGCCCTTATTTTGAGCAGCGCCTAAGAGTTACCTCTATTCTGTGAAAGTCGCAGAAATGTCACACAGTAGCATTCGTTTATATGGGAAAGATAAACTGGCTCATCTCAAGCTGATACCTTGATTTGTCCCTGCGTTGGCAGAGAGAAACCTCCCACGGACCACGCATAGCGTATATATACTAAGCAAACGCTAAAAACGAGGAGAAGCGAAAAAGCCACTCGAAAGCCGAAATTGTTTGTGGTCTGGTCCCATAAACGGCGATGCCTGGTACCAGCGCTGCTAATGCCCCTTGTGATTACATGACCTCCTAATTGCTTCGACTTAATGACAAACAAAAAAATATGTTCATGATGTCACCGATGACTTGCGCATAAGGATGACTGGGGTGGCGTGCATGAGGGCGTGCTGCTGCACCTGCCACCTTTGTCCGCGATGCACGCTTGCTCAATTCACTCGGTTGTTCTTGGCGGCTATGCTCGCCAAATCGCGGTTCAGAGGCTGCTGATACGTGCCATCCTTTGGTATATGTCTATTTTGGGTGGTATTTACGGTCGCATACGCCTAATTTACCTACGCTGTCATCAAGTGCAATAACAACGCTATTTCGCGATGGTGGTCGGCATTTATAGGATAAAACGTTTTCGTACACGGATCCAGTTCTAACAACCTATTTGACCGGGCCTGAACATTTCATTTAAACATTCCGCGGTTTCTGCAAAATTCACAAACGGTATGTAGGCTTAGGGCTACGCGCGGACTGTATCGCATGCAAAAAAATGGAGAAAGCTTGCTGGCGTCTTCATCCTACAAGTGTCACGGCCATGTACGAGCAATACAGATGAGCAATTTCTTGAGTGAGTCAGAACTCAAGAGAGAGAAATGTCAACTTCTTGATTCCACTTCACAAAGTTAGGAGTCAATGGTTACTCGTAGCAGGATGAATATGTCAAACCTACTAAATTACTGCAGTCATTGGTGCCTGTCAGAGGCGAAGAAGTGCACAATGTCGTAGCCAGTGCTGGATTTCGCAGCTGCCAGGAGACCGTGACGCACCCCTCCCGGCCCTTGCCCTTTAGGTATGAGGCTACGCGGATTTGGTACTCTACAAAAAATGCAATACATTGAACTTCAGATTCCATACTGCTTCCACGCATGCACGGGGTCAGCAAATTGCTTATCACTGTGTTTTTTTATTTAAACAGCATGCATAATTAGTGAATGCGCTTTGAACACTCTCGTCAATGATTCTCGCACAACTTAACAGCGCATATAAACTGCGGGTTATCATAATTTGCGCCATATTGTGATTTTTGTTGGTCTTTGGTGCAGGCAAACTTAAGACTGCTAAACATGAGCATGCGTCGAAACTCCACAGTCTTTCTTAACCTTGTTTGAAAGGCCTGATATGTTTGACACCAATTCATCAATGGTTAGTCTCTGTTTTGTTTTTATTTTATTTTCATTTTACTGAGCAAATTTTTTTTATTTCCAAGGCTCATAGCGCTTTATTCTATATGGAAATTAAATAAACCGCAAAAGGCGCATGATTTCCCAACTAGCTGTAGCTAAGTGTATATATCTAGAAGCACGGTGAGTTACGAGACACTATATGCACTTCTGAGACACGGTAAGTAGGCCTTTTTCAATAACTTTTAACAGCACTGAAAACTTACGTGCAATAATGTATTCATGCATTACTTCCCCCTGAATTACTTTGCTTGTGCTAGGGATTTTATGATATCCATAGTGCGTATCAAACAAAGTACATTGCACACATTCTCTAATACTGGTGCCAAAAGCTTGAGCAGGCACACAGTAAAAAAAAGATTAACTAGTTCCATCGCAAATGCTGAAATTCGTCTGAAGCGAAGGTTTTGTCTTGCGGTATGCGATAAATGTTTATCCAAGTAGCGGTGATGCATACGATTGTGTTTTTCTTTGGTCCTATGCAATCTGATATCTCCATAAATGAATAAGATTGTCTTCCAGAAAGGTCACAGCTTCCTTATCGTGCAATTTCAAATATGCTGAATCATATCGCTTATAACCTATACCGTAATCTAAACGCCAAATCACGCGGATGGACAACGTATGACGTATGACGATGCCTTAAGGAAGAAGGCACGAAGTAATTCTTTACAATGGAGTGAGAGACATGGCTTCCGGCATTTGTGTATTCCGTATAACTTGTGCCGCGATTGCACGTTAACATTTTCCGGCCACACACCTAGTTGTACACGCCCATTCGCGAAACGAATCAAAATCGTGTAAATTGAGAATCGCTTAATATAATGCGCTGTTCAATAGGAAAGTTGGCATGTGCTAGACATACCAATTGTCCAACATTAGGTGTTCGGGTTTTACGTATGGCTTTATTTTTCATTAGGACGAACACGGCTGTGTCTGCTGGCACTTGCTTGCTGGCTACCCTACATGAACTTTACCTCAGCCCGTGTTTGCTGGTACTATAACATTCGGCAGCTTCTTAATCTTCGTAAGATAGGAGAATGGTTAGGCATCAGGTCTCTCCTTTGTTCCAAGGAGAGTGCCGCTCAATGCTACGGCACCACGTGGTGATGTTAAGTTATGTGAACATGAAAAGGTGATGTGAATACGTGGTCCTCACGCCGATGTCGGGCGCGCGCGGTTGTCTTACCCCGAGAAAGTTGAATTTGTTTAGCTTCGACACGAGTGCGAATGGTTGAGTCGGTTGGAGCATAGATATTTCGTTACTCAGAAGCTTACTGGATCTACATTGCAGGGCCTTTTCTTATATGCAAAACGAGCGCTTGGTAACGAAATCAAGGGGAAAAAAAGGACGGCAGTTCCCACGCCCTGTGGGAATCGATTCTATGCGAAGTAGTGTGCGGGGAACATAGCCACTTAACGAAACGACCACGAGAGCACCAAGGCGTTGGCGGCTGTTTCATGTCCTACATGACACATTCATGTCATGAGACATCATTTATGTTCGTCACGCACTCTTATCATACTGTTCCAATATTATTACATACCAAAACGTACATGGCTTTTTCACGACCTGCATGACACACATGTCACGATATTCGTGTCATGACCTATATATTCATGTCCTGACGCTTGGCCGTTATATTTAGGCCAATATATACGTCTACGTTATCCAACCGACACAAAGTCATGAAAGTTCACTTTTAGAGTGCTGTGAAGGGCTGAATGATCAGATAAAATACGGCATTCAAATTTTACTTAAGTTGTTAGACGTTGCCCATGAGTGATGTGATCGGTTGCACCTCACCGATAGTTAGGCAAGAAGCGGACATCCTAATGAACACTCTCTTTTTTTTATTGCGATAGATACTTGGCCTAAAGCATAATTCTTGATGCGTATATGTGTATTATATGTGTGCTGTGAGGCCTGTGTTGTGTATGAATTGAAGCAGTGTCTTGTGGAATCTGTTGTCATGTATCCAGCGGTCATAGCTGGTTGTCACACTGTAGCGGAGGCCGGCTTGCAGCAGGAGACGCAAGCGTTCCGATTTTAAACCAGTACATGTCCATATTAGGCCGTATGCATCTGCTTCCATCACAGGAACAAAGCAGTATGGACACGTAGCACCCAGTGGTAAATGCGACCAGTTCCACATTGATATAACAGCCGGTGTAAGGGCCACCCCGGCCCGAAGCCTCCTAAGCACAACTTCCTCCACCCTAGTAAGGTGAAGGGGGAGGGAGCAGACACACGGTGGGATAAGAGCGCGTTTGTCCTGCCGGAGAAAGTTTTTACGGGCTCGGATCGAGTTAAGGGGTTGAGGTGGGAGGGGAAGAGGCGGAAGATCAGGATAAGGAGGGCAGTGTGCCTGCTGGTCAGCAGCAATGTTGTGAGGGTTCGCTGAATGGCCTTGAATCCGGTGTACCTTGACGCAAGTAGATGTCTTACTATTCATAGTGTGTATTGTCTCGCAGATTTCCATCGCCTTATCAACCTTCTTGAGTTCCTGAATAGCCGCTAAAGAATCAGTGAAGATATCTAGTTGCTTGAAAGTAGGCAGCTTAGATGTCGCATGTTGCACAGCGTCGTGGATGGCTTGAAGTTCCATTACTAGAGCGCTGGCTGCCGTAGAAAAATAGCGCTGTTGGCCGCTGGTGAAATTATGCGTAGTACTCAGGAATGATGTCGTTCCGCCGTCTGGGAGAATGGCAGCATCCGCATAGACTTTGCAGGTGCTAGCGCATGATGCATCGACGATATTGTGTTCGTCAATAATACCTGTTGTATCGCTGCGTCGTAACTTCGTTGGCTTATTAGTTGTGATGCTGGTGAATTCCCAGGGAAGCATTGGATAGGGCTGATTGTTAATCCGAGAGCCGCGGTGAAAATGAGCATGCAACGCAGCAACAGCCGGAATAAGTTGCTTTTTTATTTCACGTGCTTTTTCACGTTGAAAAATTAGCTCTGCAATTGTGTTGAGCTGGGCTCAACACCATTCACGCTGCTCGCACGCCGGTAACACGTAAACCGCTACTTCACTCATAAACGCCAGCTAAGGGTGTGACAGTTGTGTTCTTCAGCAGTACAGTAAGCGTGAAAATGGCCCAAATCCTTTGAACCTTCACGTCAGCAGCTTCACGTTTCATATGTTCCAAACACTCGTGAAGTGTAATATCTTGGGACACAAGTCCTGCATGTGGGTCCATTGTCTGGCACTTTATTGTTAAATTTATGGCGATTAAAATTCGCATGCCTTGTTTGAATACCTCCATTGCCTTTTAATATGCATGTCCTAGAGATATGCATTCGCCATGTATTTAGATAGTAACCTCCGAGCTAAAGCTTCCTCTTATCGCTTGATTGCGCCCCCTTCGGTCGTTATCATGGGTGTAGCGAGGCCTTTAACTTCCAGAATGCGCGGTGAAGGTTTTTCGTTGCCAGGGCGTGAAAAATACTACCTGTTCTGGCTTCCAACACTGAATGCCTAAATCGTTAGAGCCGTAAAAAAAAAAACAGGCTTTCTCGAAATTTAACCCTGCATGTTGTCTGCAGCAAGAAGAACAAACTATAGAATGTTGAGGTGCCTTATCCGTGTGGGCGTCTTTTAGCAAATGATGTGCGTGACTGAACGCAAAATTCGCTTTCAGGCAACACGCGAGGTAGGCGTTGAAGTTTTGTATAGACTCGTTTGCGGCATTGCTAAATAATTGAACTTACCGCTCCGTGCAAAATATACGCACTTATAATGCACTCTGCGTGTTCAGACATGTACGTGGTGTTTCTTTGACAAAAAGAACTTATCTGGCAAAGTTTATTTAACCTCGGCATAAGGGATTCTTGAGAATATATCCGATATATTTGCTGGGTGCCGTTTTTGTAAGCTCTAAAAGGTCGCTTCAGGAGATGCTGAGAGACTAATATGACTCAACCCTCCCCCCCCCCCCCCACTGAAGTAGTTCGGTTTCGGTGGAAAGCTAATACATATTTCAGCGCCTGTTATTATCTGCAGCCGCATCGAAAAGACTCGTGCAGCGAGTTCCTTATAAATGTCAGCATGTCTTCGCGAGCCTATAACTGCATACAAAGATCGCCGAATGATTCATATAGCCTTGTACTCACGGTGCTGACGTTGTGGTTGTGGCGTTGCAGTCTATACACGGGAGTGTGAAGTCGAATCGTGGCCTCGGCGGCCGCATTTGACCCTCCGTCAAATGCCAACAACCGCCATTGTCATTATGCACTTGCTGCACGCTAAAGAACCCTGGGCGGTCAAAATTCATCTGGTGCCCCTTACCATGGCGTGCCTCATAATGAAATCCTTGTTCTGGCAAGAACAACCGCAGAATTTAAATAATAATTTAATACTTCGCCCTCGGTCGAAATGGTATCAACTTATCTAGCAGCAATGAAAGTGCGTAGCCGTAATCAGTTTCGGCACAAAATAACAGAGGGCTAAGAAAATCTATCCAGTTGAATGATAGGTGATTCTTTATAAGGAACCTTATACTTGTGTGCTAATGTTCGAGTTTCAGAGTTTCTGCATGCGCGAATTAGAAAGGAATGACCTTGAAAAATGCAATTGCCGCGGCGCTATGGAAAATCGCGTTAACAATTTTAAAAAGTAATCTCCTTCAAGAATGCAACTGGGCCTGAGCTATGACAATCATGATAACAATGTTGAAAAACATTCAAACCAGAAACACGCCATGAAAGTGCTTAGCATACGAGGAGGCAGGGGCGCACGAGCGCAAGTGCAAGCTTTTTTTTCCGAAAACATGCATGGATAATATATATGCTCAGTTTTACCACACATGAAACATTTGGGCTATGCCAATGTTTTAAAATAAAGATTTCTTGAATTTTCTCTTGATTTTCTTCACTGTTTAGCTATTCCCTCTCTCATTTCGCCACGAAGCACAAAGACCGAGCTTATCCCAGCGTAAGAGGAAGCATTACACCAAGAGCTCATAAATGCGTTCAAGAAAACGGAGAAATCAATTTATCTGCATAACGTATAAAGAAGTTTTGCTGCGTGCAAACAAAAGCAAATATCGACCGAATGCAGCCGTTGCATGTGTTATCGAGGCCATGGCTTCTTCGGGGCATTCCAAAACAAGCAAAATTTAATGAAACCCAGCACGTACTGTAAAACTCAGTAAAGAATGTAAAACGACCAAAGACGAAGGTTGAGTTGCCACGATGTAATGACGATGTACACCTCTTTCACGTCAAAACGAGGCAGACGTCTGCACACACGCACAAAAGCACAGATGTTAATGGGATTTGCCTGTTTGCGATACCTCCTACACTATGTAGAAACATAATTACTGAATTCCATTATTTGATTTGAATATTTTTTGTATTTTACCATTCCGTTTGTCCCACTTGGGATGAGCCGGCTCTAAGCCAATGCTCCAGAATAAGTAGACTGTATAGTGTACTCTCTGTGGCACAAATGTAGCAAATCCGAAAATGTTGCTTGACAGGTGTCGGGAGCTCGTACTGAGTAGAGTGTGTAGGACAGCACACCCATTACACTACACGTTACGAGTGGGCAGTCACGTGATTCCTAGTGCCTTCGACTGCATTAACACATGCAGCTACCCTTGGGTTCCATCAGAAAGTCGCGAGTTTACCTGCACTGCCTTGACCAATGTGCGTGGCCTTTGTTTTCAGCAGCGCCTTAGGGTTCTCTGTATTCACGGAAAAGTCGCAGAAATGTCTAACTGCGGACTTCGTTTATATAGAAAAGCTAAACTTCATCCCCTCGAGCTGAGACCTTGATTTGTCCTTGCGCCCGCTGACAGAAATCTTCCACGGACCATGAGTTGCGTACCCAAAGCGAAAGCAAGAAATGAGGAAAAACTAAAAGCGAACCGAAAGTCGAAATTGTTTGTGCTCAGGTGCTCATAAACACCGATGCGAGGTAACAAGCTCTCTTAATGTCCCTTACAATTGCGTGACCTCTTAATTACTTGGAGTTAATGACAAACAAACAATATCTTCATGACGTCACCGATGACTTGCACATAAGGATGACAGGGGTGGCGTGTATGGGGGGCATGATGCTGCGTCGGCCTCCTTTGTCCACGATGCACGTTAGCTAAATTCGCTCAGATGTTCTGGGCGGCGATGCTGGCCAAATCGTGCTTCACAGGCTGATGAGACGTGTCATCCTTTCCTAAATGTTTATTTTGGGCGATATTCTAATTCATATACGCCTAATTTACCTACGCTTTCATAAATACTATAAGAACGGTATTTCACACTGGTAGTCAGCATTTATGTCATAAAACGTTTTTGTACACGGAGCCTGTGCTAAAACCAAGGTCACCTTGCCTGAACATTTAGTTTATTTGCTGTTTCTACAAAATTCATACATGGTATGTAGGCTTAGAGCTACACACGAACTGCATTGCCGATATGATGCTTGCCAACAAAAAGACAAAGGAAGAAAGCTTGCTGGCGCCCCCATTCGTCAAGTGTCGTGCCCATATAGGACCAAAAAAGATGAGCGATTTCTTGAGTGAGTCAGAACTCAAGAGAGAGAAAGGTCAACTTCTTGATTCCACTTCAGAAAATTAGGAGTTGGTGGTTAGTCATAGCACGAAGAATATGTCAAAATAGAAATGCCTAGTTAATGAACTGCTGTCATTGGTACGTGTTCGTGGGGAATAAAAGTCATAGCCAGTGCAAGATTTCCCAGCTGACAGGAGACCGTGACGCAGCACTCCCGGTCATTTCCATTTAGGTATGAGGCTACGCGGATTTTGTACTCTACAAGATATGGGAGTACATTGAACTTTATTTTCCAAACTGCCTATACACATGCACGGGGTCAGCAAATTGCTCATCACGGTGTCTTCCAATCCAACTGCGCGCAGAATCAGTGAATGCATTTCGAACATTCTCGTCTATGATTCTTGCAGAACTGAAAAGCGTATATAAACTGCGTGTTATTATACTTTGCGCCATATTCCGATTTTCGTTTGTCTTTGGTGCAGGTAAACAGAAGACTGCTAACCGTGAGCATGCGTTGAAACTTCATCGTTCCTTTTTTCAACCTTGTTTGACAGGCCTGCTGTGTTTTACATCACTTCATTCATCGTTAGTTCCTTTTAGGTTTTTTTTAAATTTTCATTTCACTGCATTTTAGTGCAAGTTCATGTTATTCTATTTCCAACGCTCATAGCGCTTTATTGCATATAAAAAGGAAATAAACAGCAAAAACCGCATGATTCACAATTGTAGCTGATTTCGCAGCAAGTTGTATCGGACGAGGGTGTAGAATAAAGAAGGTGGCTGACACCATAGCCTAGCCGTACTGTGTATTTTCTCTGTGGACATCCAAGTCGAGATGTGGCGTGACTTCATCATTGGAGCAAATCAACGCGGTGGCATCCGAATCTTGGCTGCAACGCCTCAAGATGAAGAGGAGCAAGCTCTTCTGGAAGCAGTGAGAACTGGCGCATTTGTCTCCTATATAAGCGCTAGAACGAAGCTCACTTACGATGATTAAGTTGCGAAACAAAAATTGAAACTGAATATAAAACTTCTAGATCATAAGAAGTTTGTGCAGACTCCAATTGGAAACTGCGCGAAGCCTGCTACCATTGCTTTGTCTGACAGTGGCATCAATCTGCTCACTAAGTTTCTTGAAGTGCAACAGGCACAGAACAGACAGAAAAATGAAATAATGCGTTTGCTTGTAAACGTGACTGAAAGAGGAATGAACAGTCCGAGTCTCGAATACGTGAAGCCAGACATGTTTGATGGAGATTCCAGTTGTCCCGAGTCCTGGCTAACATATTATGAATATGCATGCATTGAAAACTACTTGCACAGTGATGAAGATAAAGTGAAAAAGATGCGACTATTCCTATCAGGAATAGCCAAGAGTTGGTACGAATTGCTTGTCAACGCTCACAGCAACAAGCCATGGACTCAGTGGAAGGAGAATTTTCTAGGCTCTTTTGGAGAGAACAAGGCGTTATTATGGGATAAAGCTATCACATTCAAGTACAAATCTACGTCTGCACTCAGCTATTTTTATGAGAAAAGGAGGCTACTCCAGCTGGCTGACTCGGCCTTGCCCGAGACGTCTGTGGTTCCGCTTATCATTCATGGTTTGAGTCCGGACCTTCAGAAGCAAATACAAGTGAGAGAGCCAGAAACGGTTGAAGAACTTCCGCAAGGAATGCGAAACCTCTACCTACAATACTCGGGACCCCAGCAGCAGCTCATGATGCCTGGTGCAAGGTACCGAACTGCCACACGAGCTGATGAAAGACGCCCGCTTGCAAGCTGGAAGCCTACCGCTTCTCCAGCGTCCTTTCCGACTAACCAAGTAGGCTCCAGCCAACACTAAGAGTCAGATGCTGTGACAAAAAACTAACTAAACAGGGCTTCGGCTTCCGCCTGAAGACAGCAAGAGAAGCTGTTTATTTGTCGCATGCAAACCTCTTGTATATATCTGTTTTTGTTGATGGAAAAGCAAGGAGCGCATTAGCTTACGGTGGAGCAAGCATCACAATTTTAAATGTCCGTATTGTTGAGCCTGAGAAAGTACAACAGGGACGGGCTGTGGAAGTACATTGATACGATGGAAGGCGAGAGATTCATAATAAATGGACATGTTTAACCATATCCTGTCTCCGCAACACCGACGCTTCTCGTTACGGCAAACGCGCAGCGCTTTACCAGAGGGATTCAGAAGCTGCACGGAGCCGGCAACAAAAGCTCGTGGGATATTATTCGTACACATTCTCGAAAGCGCAAGTCAATTACACGACTATGGAGAAAGAAGCTTTGGCAGTCCTAATGGCCCTACGATATTTTAGGCCTTACGTACATGGCAGGAGCATCACGCTCTTTACCGATCACCAAGCCTTAACGTATATCCTTCACCTCGCAGAGCCCAGAGGAAGAGTTGCGCGGTGGGTGAATGAACTCCAGCAGTTTGTGTTTGTGGGCCATCACAGACCTGGAGAACACCTGAAGGATGCAGACTCACTCCCCAGACTTGCGGTAACCCCAGATCAAGAGACTGTCAGCGCAACTCTGCTGTGGGAAGGAACTGAAGAACTGGAGTTCCACGATGGAACGTTCATAGTCCCGGAAACAATGGTGCCTCGAATCTTGGAAGTTTATCATGACTCCCCGGGCTCTGCCGGGTACGACGGGTTTTTGGCGAACTTATCGCTAGATTCTTTAGCATTCCGGTGGAACCACATGAAAGACGACGTCCAAGGGTACGTCTTCTTGCCATCAATGCCAGGTCCATAAAATAAAGTACTTTCAGGGAACAGACGAGATGGCCCTACCTCGATATTCTAACATACCGTTTGAATTCATCCAGGTGCATTTCGCAGATTATTAGAAAAAGGCTACAGGAGTAAGAAAAACACAGTTTTTCCTAGCGGCAATAGACCAGTGCACTAGAATAGTGGCGGCACGACTGGGTAGGGAAGACACAAATAGTGTGATTGCCCTTTTGAGCCGAGAGATGTTCAAGAATATTAAACTAGTAATATCAGACAATGGACCAGCATTTGTAAGCAGGCCTCTGCAAGAATGGGCGAAAGAACGATGAGTTGTTTTGTGACGCTGCACGCCCTACCATCCTGCAGGAAGTGGCATGGCTGCAAGAATCATACGAGACTTGAAAGAGTTTACTTCCATGTATCCCAGTTTCAAAGGTGGATCGAAGTGCTGCTTGGAGGCCACTGTAGCTCATCACAATCGGTCGCACACTGCGAGTATTAGCCGTAGTCCCTATTTCGCAGCATTTAGAAAGACACCAGTGCTCCTTGCTGATCAACAGCTTGGTGTTGCAGAGCGCCTGCAATTGTGCGAGAAGCGGAAAACTGTGGAAGCCTAACAGCGATACCGGTAAGATATGAAGAGGCAGTTCGACCACCGCCACAACACGCGGATACCCCGTATAGAGCTCAACGATTTAGTACTCGTCAAAAAAGGTCTTCCGGGCACGAAGCAGCAGGTGTACATGGGACCGTATCACGTGGTGTAAACTGCATTGCAAAAAGGTGTTCTCAAGAGAGTTGGTTACGTCAACGATGACGGCGTGCTCCAGTTGGCAACGATTGGGAACGTCTTTATGTATCATCCCAGGAGGGATGAGTCTTCAAAAAGGGGGAGTGTACGTGGACGTTGTGAGGTTACAGGGTGTCTTAACGAAGACAATGAAGGGACGAGGGTGGAGAATAAAGATGACTTACACCACAAAATAGGATCACTAAATGTGTTTCAGTGGTACTGCCGCTCTTTATATTCTGCTTCAGTAGATTTAACTTGTCTAACTTGCCAACCTAATCCTGATTTAATTATGTTACAAGAAACGTGGCTAAATCCTGAGAAATATTTTCATATGAAATTCTACAGATTATTTCGATTAGACCATCCTACAAGAGGCGGCAGATTATTTACATTTATGTCATCTAAAATTTTCCATAAGGTTAAAATTTCATATCAACTTTCTAGTCCACAGTGTGAAATCCTAGCGATAGAGCTGGTTCTCCTGGGATGTTGTGCCTTTACCGTAGTTAATGCATATTTTGCATCTGGCATGCAGGACAATATCACACTGGATAGCGCTATTAACTCTTGTGGACGTGACATTATAATCACAGGTGATTTCAATTCTCACCATATCTCATGGGGCTTAAGAACAGATTTGTGCGGCACCCGATTGTGGAACTGGTTGTTGGACACTCGACCAACGTGTGCAAATTCCGGATCTATTACGTTTGTGAGAGGCCGATCTTCCTCTTCACTAGATCTTACATCCTGTGGCCCGAGTCTCTCCGTAACTTCTTGGTCGACTATTGATTGTTCCACAAGCAGTGATCACCTTCCGATAGTATTTGACGTTGCACGTCCTGTAACAGTTATGAGGGACCAAGTTTGAACTTTCATAAATTACAACATTTGAAAAAAAATGCTTACGAAATAATCTTTCATCTCTGTCTGATGCGCCTACAGAACAAAAAACCATGATTATCTGTTCCGCTTTGGAAAGTTCTCAAAAAAGGCTCAATTTGAGATTACATTGAATAAAAGGAATTCTTACAGTCCCTGGTGTAATGAAGAATGCACTCGAGACTACAGAAAGAAAAAAGCTGCTTGGAAAAAATTATTGCATAACCAGAGTCCCGAAAATTGGAGTGACTATAAATTTTTTCGAGCTCTCTTGGAACATACATTTCTAAAGCCAAAGATGAATTCGACTGTAGCATTTTAAGTTCTTGTCTAACAATAAAATAAGCGTGCATTGTTCCGTTTTCTCCGCGGTAGAAAAGTTCTTCCGCGTCAAATCAATATTGTCTCTGTAACCTTAAGTAGCGATGAAATGAAACAATCACTAGAAAAAATCGCGAAGGGATTAGAAATTAGATTTTCTTCTGTCTTGCCAAGTTGTACTTGCTTACGAAGGGCATCAGATGATTTTACAGAAATCTCCATGTTAGAATTGGCTAAAGTCGTGGAGCGACTTCCAGATTCAGCTCCCGGCGTGGATGGAGTAACATCTACTATGATCAGAATTTTATTTAAGGAGGCTTCTGATGACCTTTTAGTTATTGTAAATTACTCAATTCGGCTCGCATGGATTCCTTCTGCGTGGAAAATTGCTAAAGTCATCCGTATTCTTAAAAATGATAGGGAAGGATATACAATTGATAACAGGACAATTGCGCTAACTTCAAGTTTGGTTAAATTAATTGAAAGAATTCTATATGCCCGTATGAATAATATATACAAATAAAGACTTGCTTAGCCCCTGCCAAATTGGATTCCGACCATCATGTTCAATTTGACATGCTCACGTGGACTTAGAAAGTAGGATAAAATTAGCACGGCGACAGAGACAAATAGGTGCTCTTTTGACATTAGAGATTTCCAAAGCCTACGACAGTATAGAACACCTAATTTTATTAGATATATTGCGAAATCTACAGATTCCAAATTATTTTTCTAACTGGATTCGTGAATCTTTAAATGAAAGAACATTTTACTGCTGTCTAAGAGGCGTTTCCTCGAGTATATATAATCAATCACGAGGTGTTTCTCAAGGAGCTGCCACTTCACCATTACTATTTAAAATTCTGATGTTTACCATTCGTCTTCATCAAGATGTACAAACATACGTATACGCGGATGACATTGCTTTTTTCGCATCAGACAGTGATAATCACTATAATATCGACTGCAGAACTACCTCAACGCCATAGAAACCTGGTTAAACAAAATTCGTCTTTCATTTAACGTTAGAAAACGCTCGATATTGGTTTTTCTTCTAAACAATACCGTTAACATATCGACACCCTATCGCCTCGAGACTATACCTCAAGTGGAGTCGGTAAAATATTTAGGTGTAATATATGCCGGTTCCCTCAGCTGGCTCGGCCATATTGACCATATAGTGAAAAAAGGAGTGCGAGCAGTTGGTATGCTACGTAAGCTGTGCAACAGTCGGTACGGAATGCGGAGAGATCCACTTTTAATGATATACAAAATGTATGTGCGGCCCATTTTAGAATTTCGATGTCTTTTATTTTCAGGTGCTCCAGCTTCTAAATTACGTCCCCTTGTTCTACTTGAGCGGGAAGCCCTACGACTGTGTTGCGGATTACCGAAATGTGTAGCCAATAACATACAATACCAAAAAGTCAGGTTGCCCACAGTATTGTGTAGATTTCGTTTACTGACGGTGCAAACAGTCTTAAAATTGTATGAATCCCCTATTACAAGATTGTAATACATATAATTTCCCAGCTTGCACTATTTTTCGGAGTACACTGGCATCGTTTTCATATACCACTGGTGCTCTTCGTACAAACATTGATCAATCCCTTAAATATACGTCTCTGGAGGCTACCGACTATTTGTGATGTGCGAGAGAAACTACAAATTATATATGATGACATCTACCCAAATAATGCAAAACTTCTCTCTTATAATATTGTAACAGATACAAAAGGCACGGACAAGAGAAAAGAAGGGAAGACGAAGAGGACGAAGCGTTGGAGAGGCCGAGCTGCGCTACTATCACGCGACGATCATCATCCATTGCCTGTAAATAAAATCATTTCTTCGCAACTCTTCGTAACAGTTGTGGTGGAAGGTGCGGGGTAATCGACACCCGAAGACGGAGGCTGAACCAGAAATTCTTCGACGGAGCCGTCGCATTGCTGGACTCCCACCGTATCTACCGGAGCTGAATATGTCCCACGACGCAGACGAACAACGGCCCATTCCAACAGCTGCGCCGACAAGTTCCGTTCTGCAACTGAGAGATGCGCGTCCCTTCGCCGGAAGATCGGACGAAGACGTCGAGGAATGGCTCGTCCATTATCACCGGGTGAGTGCCGCCAACAAGTGGAACAGCGCTTCTCAGCTTTCGAACGTCGTGTTCTTCCTAACGGATACTGCGTTGCTGTGGTTCGACAATAACGAGGAAACGTTCACAACATGGGGAAGATTTGTTTCCGAAATCAAAGAGAGATTCGGCGACTCCGCGACGAAAAAGAAAAGGGCGGAACAGACGCTACTGCAACGTGCGCAAGTGCCAGGCGAAACCTGCACGACCTATATTGAGGCGGTAATAAAACTGTGTAGGATGGTGGACTCTGGAATGTCTGAGGAAGATAAAGTCGGGCACATCCTGAAAGGAATTGCCGAAGACGTCTATAATTTCCTCATCGCAAAGGACAACCTGGCTTCCGTCACTGACATCATTCGGCATTGTCGTACTTTCGAGCAGCTGAAAACGAGGCGCATCACGCCGAAGTTTGGCAGGCTAGCCAATGTGACAACAGTTGCAAGCGTGGACAGCAACCAGCCCCTCGATCTTGCATCAACGATCAGACAAATAGTTCGGGAAGAGCTCAGCCTGCACGCACAAGCGACACATTCAGGCACTCACAGCTTCCGCTTATCACCAGATTTCCAGTCAAACGTGGCATCCATCGCCCCGTATCCTGCGGCGAGGGGCACCGAGGATTATGAACTCGCGCCCCGACAGCAGCCACGTCTCTACGACAGAGGCGCTACTTATGACGCTCGGCCACAACGAGAGCAGCCGCGGTTTTACCCCCGAGGTCCTGTGACTTCTGTCAGGCCGCGACAAGAAGGGCACCGACCCTACTACCACGACGTGACGTATGAACGATATGACGGGTTTCAGCGAGGCGCAGAGACACGTTATCCACATGACAACGAACTTTCTCGCCGCCCGCAGCAGCCTAGCATCCGTTTCGAGGAAGATGCTGTGCACCACGACCCTCCCGTGTGCTACAACTGCGGTGCCACAGGCCATATAGCACGGTATTGTCGCCAAGGCCGTCAATCACGAAGGACACCAACAATGCTATCGCCACCCAGAACCCGTACTTCATATGACTTGCGGACGACCGATTCCCTTCCAATGGACCACTTCCCACACGAGACCAGACGCAGCGATTCGCCAACTTCTGAGCGGAGTTTGACGCCACCAAATAATCGTCCCCGTCGCTCTCCGTCCCCTCGGCGCCGTTCTTCGTCACCGCCGCCGGGAAACTAGCATCCGCGGCCAATGGAGGTGAGGTCGCCGGACGGTCTTTGCCAGAAATTCCTCTGCCTGTTGTGATGCTCAAAAACAAAGTGAATGTCTCGATTGACGGAATACCGACCATGGCGTTAGTTGATACTGGGGCGACTGTGTCTGTGATGAGCCTCGCTTTCAAGAACCGTCTAGGCCACAAAGTTATGTTTTCTTGGAACGACGGTATTACTTTTCGTGGAGTGGGCGGCGAGTGGCTTCATCCCCTTGGTGTTTGTGCTGTGAGTGTTTTGTTGGCTGGGAAAGTTTTTGTGTCGGAATTCGTTGTTCTTGCTCGTTGTTCGCACGATGTTATTCTTGGTATTGATTTTCTTGAACAGTGCGGCGCTTCCGTGGACTGTGGTTGTGGCGAAATATCATTTAACAAGTTAATTATATCAACAGATTCCGAACAAAGCTCGCGTGGCGAACACAGGGACACAGACACACTCAGTGTTCTTGATGAAGTGATTGCACCATCGTGGTGCCTGACGCCCGTTCGTGTTTCTGCAACTACTGTTGACGCTGATTGTGTTGATATTGTAGTTAGGCCTCTCCGCATAAACTGTGCTAAAAAAGATATACTTGTGCCCTGCTCTGTCGTATGCATGACGAAAGGAGTCGCCACATTGTGGGCGCTGAACTGTTCCGCCACGCCGGTTGTCCTTCCTCGCGGTATGAAAATCGCTCTCTTCGATGAAGCCGCATGTAACTCAATGGCGGCCCTAACTACGGACGTCTCTACAGCTTGCTCTCCTTGCGATAATAGCCATTTTGAAGAGCTAATGCTTGGCATGATCAGCAAGGCTCTCGGTACGTCGGAACGGCAAGCACTGGTACATGTCCTTGCCAGGCATGAGGCTGCATTCGACTTCACGCATGGAGATGCACCCCTTCATTTGCCGTCGTCCCGCGCTCGTCACAGAATAGATACCGGCTCCGCACACCCCATCCGCCAGAAGCCCTACCGAGTGTCATCCTCCGAGCGAAAGGTTATTGCACAACAAGTCAAGGAGATGATGGACAAAGGTGTCGTTCAAGAGTCGTCTAGTCCTTGGGCAGCCCCAGTAATCCTGGTCAGAAAAAAAGATGGCTCCTGGAGATTCTGCGTGGATTACAGACATCTAAACGCAGTGACGAAGAAGGATGTCTATCCACTACCGCGAATAGATGACGTCATTGATTGCTTACACGCTGCTTCTTACTTCTCAACACTTGATTTGCGATCGGGGTATTGGCAAATACCTATGGACCCTGCCGACAAGGAAAAGACCGCTTTCGTGACTCCAGATGGCCTATTCGAATTTAATGTTATGCCTTTTGGCCTTTGCAATGCTCCTGCCACCTTCGAAAGATTCATGGACACAGTACTACGTGGTCTGAAGTGGGAGATATGCATGTGTTACCTCGATGATGTTGTAATCTTTGGCCGCACGTTTGAAGAACATAATCAACGCCTCAGCCTTGTTCTCGACTGCATCGAGAAAGCTGGGCTGGTTCTAAACTCAAAGAAATGCCGCTTTGGCGAACGTCAAACACTGGTCCTGGGACACTTAGTTGACAAGGATGGCGTCAGACCCGATCCTCGTAAGATTGAAGCGGTGAGGTCCTTCAAGCCACCACAATCAGCACGAGAACTTCGCTCATTCATTGGCCTATGTTCATATTTTCGTCGTTTTGTTCCCAGGTTTGCCGACATCGTTTACCCGTTGACAAGTATTTTGCGACAAAATGCATCCTTCAATTGGACACCAGAGTGTGACGCATCATTTTCTCAACTGAAATTTATACTAACGTCAGCACCGCTCTTGCGTCACTTCGATCCGTCTTGCCCAACTGAAGTTCACACTGATGCTAGTGGAATTGGGATAGGAGCGGTGCTTGTACAACGTCACAGTGGCGCAGAACATGTAGTCGCATATGCCAGCCGTTGCCTGAGCAAATCTGAACGGAATTATACGGTTACGGAACAGGAATGCCTGGCAGCTGTTTTCGCCATACAGAAGTTTCGGTGTTATCTTTACGGTAGACCATTCAAGATTATCACCGACCATCATTCTTTATGCTGGCTGGTCGGTTTGCGTGATCCCTCTGGTCGCCTCGCACGTTGGGCACTGCGCCTCCAGGAATACGACTTTGTGGTGTCGTACAAGAGTGGCCGTCGTCACGCTGACGCAGACTGCCTCTCTCGGATTCCTCTTGCGGCTACCGACTGCGATGCTGAGAATTTTGACGACTGTCTCGCTGCTGTTACTTCTACGTTCCCTGACGCGGCAGACTTTCAGCGAGAACAACGGAGTGATGTTACCCTCGATCCGCTTTTTGTTGCCGCCCGTACTTCTCAAGGCAGTGGTCGCTTTACCGTCCGTGATAAATTACTCTACAAAACTAATTATTCCGGGCATGGAGCGCGTTTTCTGCTTGTTGTCCCGGAGAGCCTTCGCTCCGACGTTCTACGCGCCATGCATGATGATGTGACATCCGGCCATTTCGGTTTCGTACGAACACTACACCGCACGCAGGAGCGCTTTTACTGGCCCAAGATGTACGAAACAACCAAGCGCTATGTCGCTAGTTGTGAAACGTGCCAACGTCACAAGCGACCGACCACCGCAGCCCCGGGTCCCCTTCGGCCATTGACACCACCCAACATGCCATTCGAGCAAGTAGGCATTGACCTTTTGGGTCCATTCCCGTTATCTAGCAACAAGAACCGTTGGATAATTGTCTGCGTAGACCATCTTACACGGTATGCAGAAACTGCAGCCATACCGTCTTCCACCGCCGCTTGCGTGGCGGCCTTCCTGTTGCGTTCCGTGGTCCTTCGTCATGGCCCACCACGTGTCATCATCAGCGACCGTGGTCGCCAGTTCACTGCTGATGCCATTGAAGAGCTACTTCGTTTGTGCACTTCCCAGTTCCGTCATTCCACGCCGTACCATCCACAGACCAATGGCCTCGTTGAAAGGACGAACAGAACGCTGACCAACATGCTTGCCATGTACGTCTCCTCCAATCATAAGAACTGGGACGACGTGCTGCCCTTCATCACTTACGCATACAACACGGCGAAACACGAAACCACGAACTATAGCCCATTTTATCTCCTCTATGCCAGGTTACCGCGAAGCCCTCTGGACACTTTCTTACCGTTCGTTCTGCACAGTGACGATTCTGTATCGAAGACTTTGTGTCTCGCCGAAGAAGCGCGTCAAATAGCTCGTCTTCGTACTCTGGCCTCGCAAAGTCGTTCGAAAGAGCGATACGACAACCGTCACGTACAAGTATCGTTGGAAAAAGGTGACTTGGTCCTTCTTTGGACACCGCAACGCAAGCGTGGATTGTGCCAAAAGTTATTGTCAAAATATTCAGGCCCATTTGTAGTTGTGGACCGCCTGAGCGAACTCACTTACGTCATAGCTCGCCTACTGTGCAATGGTCGGCGATCAAGCAGAACTCAGCTGACTCACATTGCTCGCCTGAAGCCTTTCTACCCTGCTTGCGCATCCTGACTCGCCCCACGGGCTTCGTCTGCTTGCGGGGAAATGTAACAGATACAAAAGGCACGGACAAGAGAAAAGAAGGGAAGACGAAGAGGACGAAGCGTTGGAGAGGCCGAGCTGCGCTACTATCACGCGACGATCATCATCCATTGCCTGTAAATAAAATCATTTCTTCGCAACTCTTCGTAACAATATATTAAACGGCTTATTACAGGACCATTTATTTAGTTGATCTATAAGTACGGTCATTGCAACAGACGCCTCACAGTGTGAAGAAAAATCTGGAATTGGCATTTTCTCTCCCGCTCTAGACTGGTCATTTGCAATCAGGATTCCGGATTCCTTTTCCGTATTTTTGACTGAGTTTCTAGCTGTAGTTCTAGCCTTACGCAAACTAATTTCGTCAATATCGGCGGTAGTAATAATAACAGATTCTTTATCCTTATGTTTCCCGCTCACAGCAAATGGTGTCACTAACCTTTTACGTACATTTCATTTTCTAGTGCCTACCCACATAAAGTTAATTAGATTGCTTTGGGTGCCTGGGCATAAAGGATTAGTCATGAACGAAATGGCTGACAGTCTTGCCAGAACGGCCCTCAGTGGCCCTGTATTACCATTACTTCCTACAATAGCTTACCTAACGACTACTATATTCAGGAGATGTACAATCATTCAAGACTTTTTGAACCCAGCTGTAGCTAAGTTTTCAAAATATCGACACCTCCTATTTCTTTGGCCCAAAAATTTCTTTCACACCAGAAAAACTGAAGTCATCTTTACCCCATTACGTTGTCGAATACCGAAATTAAACTTCTATCGTCATAGGGCTGGTCTGGTGCCCTCCCCTCTGTGCCCAGTTTGTGGAGAATATGAAACAATAGAAAATTTTTTCGCATTCTGCTGCCGTTTTACCTCTTTAGAGAGAGAGAGAGAGAAGAAGCTTTATTAATGAATGGCCGGCAGTTTCGTTGTGGTGGCCTCAGGTGGCGGCTTGAAGTCCTTGGAATCGGGCGGCATCTAGAATCTAGAATCTAAAATCTATAAATATTCTAGAATCAAGATTTACACAGCTTGGTTTAAGCTTTGCAATTATAAGTATCTTTTCTCTAGGAGCCTCCTCTCTTGGGAAGTGCCACAGGGATAATTTATCAACCGTGTAGGAATTGATAATTGCTACAAAGAGATTGTCTTGAATTCTTAAACATTTTATTTTTGTTCGTTTCCTCCAGTATGTGAGCGTGTCACCAGTTATAATGACTGGGGCTCCCAGCGAAAGCTGGCTAATGTCCATTTCGCACTTCCAGACAGTGCGCGGACGTAGTTTGTGAACCGGGAAAGAAGTTTGACCACATGGGATGCCTTCCGCACCCAGCTGCTAGACATATTCACTAGTAGCGTCAGAAGAGACAACGCGCAGCGCCTGCTCGAATCCCGTATTCAAAAACCAAACGAGAGCGCTGCCATGTTTGCAGAAGATATGAGCCGCCTTTTCCACAGAGCAGACCCTGAGATGGCCGAAGAAAAGAAGTTACGCTATCTCTTGAGCGGAGCGAAGGAGGAACTGTTTGCCGGACTCGTGAGGAACTTACCGACGATAGTGGCTGAATTCACCGAGGAGGCTACCGCTATAGAACGGGCACTACAGCAACGGTACCGCCAATATGATCGTAAGAACTTACCGATGAATGCTTCAATTCCATCTGAGAGCTGCGGCACGTCTCTGCCTGAAGTCACGGGAGAGATTGCGCGAGAGGAGATCCGGCAGCTCGGGATTTCTCCCATGGCACTAGCGGTGGCTTCTGTCGCTGATATCGTTCGGCAGGAAGTTCCACAGTCCATTTCGTCGCACGACCGGCAGGTGGTGCCGCGACATTTAACCTACGCTGAAGCTGTCTGTTGTCCACCCCCCGCCACTTCGATGCTGCTGACTCCGTCAACCACTACCACTCAGCCGTCACCGCCACCCCCGACGCCCTATTTTCGACAGTCACAGCCGCCGCCAGCTATGCCATATCGCCGTCAGCCGATCGCTGCGCCTCGGTCTTGCGGCGAATTCCCCGCCGGCTACCCGATTCGAAAGACCGATTTGTGGCGCACCGCTAACCACCGGCCGCTATGCTTTTATTGCGGCGAATCAGGACATGTTTACCGCGCGTGCCACTACCGCGCAGCTGGGTATCCAAGGTTTCCCAGCTGCAATTACCCTGTGTTTGATGCTGCACGCACCTGCGACGAGAATATTACAAACTTTCGGCCGGAAGGTTCAGCGACGCCTCGATCCCGTTCCCCTTCTACTGCTCGTTACATCCCACCGAACCGTCGCGATTTTCCTGACGCCTCTAGAGGCAGGTCCCCTAGCCCACGCTGGGCAAACTAGAGAGAGAGACCTCCGCGGGGAGGTTGCGAACCGTGTAAATTTGCAAGAGCCCCCATCAGCGACGACCTACGACTCCAACCACGCCCACTGTAACCGACGCCGACAGCGCCGATCTTGTCGTTTGTATTGACGGCCACCAAATGGCCGCTCTCGTCGATACTGGTTCCTATTTTTCGATAATAAGTCAAAGGCTAGCCGACAAGCTGAGGAAAGTGAAGACGCCGTGGACTGAGCCCAACATCAGAACTGCCGGCGACCAGTTGATGACGCCTATTGGAAAATGCACAGCCAGAATAGTAATCGCCGGTGCAACATTCGTCGCCACCCTCGTCATTCTCTTTGAGCGCTGCAAGGAACTCATATTGGGGATGGATTTCTTGAGAGAGTACGGTGCAGTGATTAATGTCCGTGACCTCGTCGTCACATTTGCTACGAGCTCAGACGACGTTAACCCTGCGGAACCCCAGCGACCCCGTTTACGTACCGCCGGCGACGACGTCACGCTTTCGCCGCGAAGCTGTTCCCTCGTACCTGTTATCTGCGACAACTTGAACACCGGGACTGGCGTCGCCGAACACACCGACGCACTGGTACTGAGTCAAGCCGTTTCCATCGCCAGGGCCGTAATTAACATACACGACGGACGTGCTGAACTCCTACTGACGAATTTTACCAGGGAACGTCGACACATTTTTAAAGGCACGGCTGTTGCTAACTTCGACGAATTTACCTCAATACAAGACTGCCTCTCAGTGGAGCACGCGACGTCCACCATGGTCAAGCCTGCCCCTGTGGTTGATATCAGCCCCACCTTGTCGCCCGTCGAACGCAACAGCCTTCTTGAGCTCATCGATGAGTTTAAGAGCTGCTTCTCATCATGGTCACTAAGCACCGTATTGTCACCGAAGCCGATGCCAGACCAATTCGGCAGAAACCTTGTCGTGTAGCACCGAAAGAGCGCGAGGCAATACAAACCCAAGTGAAGACGGTGCTTGAGGATGGGGTTGTTCGACCTTCTAAGAGTCCTTGGGCATCGCCTGTCGTATTGGTGAAAAAGAAGGACGGTGGCCTGCACTTCTGCGTCGCCTATCGAAAACTCAACCACACCACAAAGAAAGCCGTTTATCCGCTACCGCGTATCGAGAATTCACTGGACAGGCTACGAAACGCACGTTATTTTTCGTCAATGGACTTGAAAAGTGGCTACTGGCAAAAAGAAGTTGCTGGGAGAGACCGTGAGAAGACCGCTTTTGTGACGCTCGACGGACTTTATGAATTTGAGGCGCTCCCTTTCGGTTTTTGTACTGCGCCAGCAACGTTTCAACGACTTATGGACACGGTACTCTCAGGCCTCAAATGGCAAACCTGTCTGATGTACCTCGACGACGTGATTGTTTTCTCTGTCACGTTCGAGGAACACTTACGGAGACTAAAGACGGTATTTAAAGCAATACGGTCAGCTGGTCTAACCTTAAAACCTGAAAAGTGCCATTTTGGCTTTAAAGAACTTCAACTTTGAGGTCACGTTGTTAGTCGTGAAGGTGTCCGACCTGACCCTGATAAAATCTCTGCCGTTGCTAATTTTCCAGCGCCATCAGATAAAAAGGCCGTGCGACGTTTTCTGGGCCTTTGCGCCTACTACCGACGCTTTATTGCGTAATTTTCGCGCATCGCGTGGCCATTAACACGTCTCACCAGAGAAGATGTCCCCTTCGTGTGGGGTGAGGACGAGCAACGGGCGTTTCACGACCTACGGCAATGGCGGCAGACGCCTCCTGTGTTCGCACACTTTGATGACGACGCTCCTAAGATTCTTCATACCGACGCTGGTAATGTCGCCCTTGGCGCAGTGCTTGTACAGCGGCAGGACGGCACCGAAAGAGTGATTGCTTACGCCAGCAGGACGCTATCAAGGACGGAGGCTAAGTGCAGAAAAAGAATGCCGCGCACTGGTGTGGGCCGTCCTGAAATTTGGGTCGTATTTGTATGGTCGGTGTTTCACCGTTTTCAGTGATCATCATGCACTTTACTGGCTGGCTAATTTAAAAGATCCAGCTGGTCGGCTAGCGCGCTGGAGTCTTCGGCTCCAAGAATTGGACTTCACGGTTGTCTACAAATCAGGGAAACGACACACCAACGCCAACTGCCTTTCTCGGTCTCCTGTTGAGACTGCAGTGCACGACGATGATGACGCAGCTTTTCTAGGCGTGGTAGATACAGTCGCCGTTTCACGCCACCAACGCGAGGACGCAGAACTGGTTCCTCTTTTCGATTACTTGGAGGGAAAAACAAGCAGCGTGCCGAGGTTATTCGCGAGAGGGCTGCCTTCGTTTTGCTTGCGCCACGACGTTTATATGAAAAAACTTTTCACCTAGTGACAGCAGCTACTTACTCGTCATTCCCGCATCTGTTCAAGACGAAGTCCTACATGCCTGTCACAACTAGCCGACCACTGGTCACTTGGGTTACACCCGCGCATTGGCAAGAATTAGGCTAAAGTACTATTGGCCAAGACTTGCGTCGATCGTGAAACGTTACATACAGACATGCCTGGATTGACAGCGCCGCAAAGCCCTACCCGGCAAGCCAGCTGGACTGCTGCATCCTGTCCAGATACCGCCAGTGTCTTTCGAACAAATTGGCATAGACCCTTTTGGTCCGTTTCCATTGTCTACTCCCGGAAATAGATGGATAATTGTCGTCAAAGATTACCTTACTCGATACGCCGAAACAGGCGCTATCCAACGTGGAACAGCAGCCGAAGCAGCGCGATTTTTCATCGAAGCCGTCGTCCTAAGGCATTGCGCTCCCGCAGTGGTCAGAACAGACAGAGGATCTGTGTTCACGGCTGCGCTTCTGGACACCGTTTTGCGACTAAGTGGTACCATTCACCGAAAGGCCATGGCTTATCATCCCCAAACGAATGGGCTGACAGATCGCTTGAATAAGACTCTGGCAGACATGATGAGTATGTGCATCGAAGTCGACCACAAGAACTGGGACGAGATTTTACCATAAGTTATATTTGCGTATAACACGGCACGCCAAGAGACAACACGCATGACGCCTTTCAACCTTGTTTACGGCCGGGAAGCGACAACCATGTAGGACGCAATGCTGCCACACGACTGCGGTGACGACGAGACTGGTGCTGAGGAGTTTACGCAACGCGCAGAGGAAGCCAGGCAGCTAGCACGTTTCCGAATTCAAGAACAACAGGAATAAGATGCCCGACACTACAACATTCGGCACAGACCCGTCACATACAACGTCGGTGACCAGGTGTTGGTCTGGACTCCGATTCGTCGGCGGGGGCTGTCTGAAAAGCTCCTGCGAAGATACTTCGGCCCGTATACAGTTCTGCGCCGCATCAGCGATGTGAATTATGAAGTTGTCCCCCACAGCCATAACTGCTCCAAACGCCGGAGGCATGTGCCCGAGGTTGTGCACATGCTTAGTATGAAGCCATACTTTTCCCCATGACCTCAACTTTGCACCGCCTTTGCACAGCCTTAGGACGTTGGTGCACCTGGACGATGCCTTTTTTTCCAAAGGAGGGGCAAATGCCACATCCTATATGGTTGCCGCGGGTATGTGCCAGACAATGAAAACGGCGCTGAAGTAGCGCGCGAGTAGAAAAACAGACGACAACGACGTCGCGTTGACTGCGCTGATAAAGTGCTTTTACACGTCCTCGACATCGGCTTTCCCGTCTCCTACTAGGCTGTGACAATATATATATATATATATATATATATAAAGAGAGAGGTAAGCAGGGCGAGTTTCGAGGCACTATTCGCATTTCTGAGGTAAGGTAAGTAGGCCTTTTTCAACAGCTTTTAACAGAACTGAAAACAAAGTGGAATCATGAATTGGTGCATTACTTCGCCCTTAATTACTCTGCTTGTGGTAGAGATTTTATAATATACATAGTATTTATCACACAAATTACATTGCTCAGATTCTCTAATACAAGTGTCAAAAGCTTGAGCAGACACGGAATAAAAAAGAAAGATTAAGTAGTTTCATCGCAACTGCTGAAAGTCATCTGAAGCGAAGCTTTAGTCGAGCGGTGGGCGATAAATGTTTATTCAACTAGCGGGGATGCATACGATTGTGTTTTTCTTTCGTCTTATGCAATGCAACATGTAATCTCAATCAATGATAAAGTTTGCCTTCCAGAAAGGTGACGGCATCATTATCGTGCAATTTAAGTAACGATGAACCATATCGCTCATAAGCAATATCGAAATCGAAACGCGTAATCACGCGAATGGACAGTGTATCACGTCTACGTAGCGATGCCTTAAAGGGGTGGAGACATCAAAATTTTCGTTCATGCGTTTGTTGATTCAAACGTTGCGTCATGCTTCCGGGAGCACGATACACACAGCGGGATTCATATATATCCGATAAATAATTTAATTATAGCATTATTATACCGAGCGATTTCGGTTTCGGTTTCTGGGCTCCGGGGGATGCTATGAGGTCACAGAGGAGGAACCGCAACATGGCTTGGTCACGTGGACCACAAAAAATAGTGACGTAAAACTATGCTGCGTCGTCTGCTCGCGCATACGCGTGCTCTGCCAGCAGAGGTCAACAACTGGCGATTCGAAGTGCATGTCGCAATGATTATAATTATTGCGAAGAGCGACAACAACGGTAAGAAAATATTGCGGCTTGTGAGAGTCGGTGATTCATTCCGAAGCGCCGTAATTTAGCTTTGAAGTAAACCGGAAAAGGCCTAGCAACGATATCGGCGGCTCCGAACGATCAGAGGCGGTGAAGCTGCCGTCGGTGCCAGAGTGACCACTCCTCGGTCGCTGATTGGCCGCTTCGCCGTACGGCTGCCGCACAAATGGATCCCGGGCCCGTCCTCTCTACGGCTAGGAAATCTCGCCGTTCGCGAGCAAAATCGCCGGCGCACGGGGGCCCGCGAACGGCAAACGGCGTGCGGCGAGTTTCCGTGCCGGTAACGTGGACGGGCCTTCACATTGAGAAAGGCCAAGCGAACGAGAGACCGCCCCGAGCTGCCGAACTATGCGACTATGCGAGGAGAGAAGCGGACAACACGAACGCCGCATATCCTGGTCCCTTTCGGAGTCGGCCGGCTAGTGTTACACTCAAACGTGTAAAGGCCCGTCCGCGGCGTTCGTGTTGTCCACTTCTCTCCTCTTGTGTCCGTGCCTGAACGCCTTACCCCTTCTTTGCATTAAGAAAGGATTTCTCTATGCCTGTAGCTCTTTCATAGTGGAGGCTGTGCTCGGTCGCTCGGCTCAGCAGGCTCCGTAATCGGCATTTCATCGCTACTCATCATACGTCACGTTTTTGTGCTGGTGTTCTATGACGTCAATATTTCCGTTCCTCCTCTGTGACGTGGAAACTGCCGCGCTAGCGATGGGTCTCGACTACGAGAAGGAGTTTTTAATTACTTTTTGGAGCTGAATTAAAATTATTTTGAAATGTTTGCAGCGTCCAATACCTCGTTCTGGGTATCCTTGCATACGGATGCAGCCTACAACATGCTTTCTATAGCCTCAAAATTTGGTGTCCCAACCCCTTTAAAGGGCGCCTCACCAGGTCTGACCGTTTTGAGCTCACAAGCGCAGAGCATACACTGCTAGACAACGATCGTGTCGGCAAAGTATTACATCGCTACGCGCCGCCGAAAAATCTGAAATTTCGAACCGAATGCCGTTTTTTCTTCTCGTGGCCGCCGCACTCCAAGCCGGATGGTGGCGTACTCGTGTTCCAGCGCCTGCGTATTCGTGTCCACAGTGTGACGTTGCACAAGCTGACACGTGACTGCGAGAATTATTCAAGACAACATCTGTTATCTGGGCAATCTGTTGCTTGAATTAACGAATTGAAGTTTAGAGAAATAATGAAACACACAAACGGAATGTCCGCGCGTTTCTTTTGTTTTACATCGCACCGAAGCAAGAGAGATGTACTTCCGCTTCGTCTGCTTGTTCCCACGGTCGTGCGGTTACGTGCGCAAGCACCGCAACTATGCCATTTTGTACCGTGTTCCGGCATTGCAATTGGCCCTGCGCTATTAAAAATCACGTCAGCGATTTTCAAAAATAATCTGTTTGAATAATGCAACGGCCCCTGCGCTATGACAATCATGGTAACAATTGTCAAAAACATTAAAACCGGAAACAAGCAATTGAAGTGCTTAGCATACGAGGAGGCAGGGGCGTACTAGCGCAATTGGGAGAACTTTTTTTTTTCTGAAAGGAGGCTCGGATAATATATATCCTCAGTTTTACTACAGATGAAACATTTGGGTTATGCCAATGTTTTAAAATAAACATTTCTTGAATTTTCTCTTCATTTTATTTTTTGTTTAGCTATGCACTCTCTCATTTCGCCATGAAGCAAAAAGCCCGAGCTTATCTCAGCGTAAGAGGAAGCATTAAACCAAGAGCTCGTAAATGAATTCAAGAAAACGCAGAAATCAATTTATCTGCATCAAATATAAAAGTTTTAGTTCTTGCAGGCACTGCAATGACATCGCTAGCCTAGACCACATGCTCTGGCGTTGTCCCTCGTTACGAGGCACGGAACAAATCAATGAGGACAAGTGGCTCTCCGCTATCAAGAGCCCCGATGCCGGGGCGCAACTATGGGCTGTCCAGAGCGCCCACGATGCGGCGGTCGGGCAAGGCCTGACTGTCCCAACGTGGGAGCGGCCCGCAGCGCGCTGAGTAGCGTACCTCAGGACCTTATTAAAGTTTTGCATCCATCCATCCATTGCGTGCAAACAAAAGCAAATACCGTCCGAATGCAGCGGTTATATCTGTCACCTAGGCCATGATTTCTTCCGGACATTCCAAAACTAGCAGAATTCCATAAAACCCAGCACGTACTGTACAACTCTGTAAATAATGTATAGCACCGAAAGTCGAAGGTTGAGTTACCACCATGGAATGACGATGTACACCTCTTTCACGTCCAAAGCGCGGCAGACGTCGGCACACATGCACACAAGCTGAGACGTTAACGAGATCGGTCGGTTTGCGATCCGTCGTACACAATGTGGAAATACATTTAACGGATTCTTTTATTTGAATTGAGTTGATTTCATTTCTCCATTCGGTTTCTCCCACTGGGGTGTGCCGGTCATTGTTCCAGAATGAGTAGACTGTATATGATTGTAGACTGTAGAAGTTGTGGCACAAGATGCAGTGAATCCCTAAATGTTGCTTGATAGGTGTCGGGAGCTCGTATAGAGTAGAGTGTGTACGACAGCACACACTCTACTCTGCACGTTATTATTGGGCAGACAGGTGATTCCTAGTGGCTTCGACTTTGTTAACTCATGCAACTCCCCTTAGCGTGGATCAGAAGCTCCCGACCTGACCTGCACTACCTTGACCAATCTGCATGGCCTTTGTTTTGTGCAGCCCTTCAGACTTCTCTGTATTAGCGGGAAAGTCGCAGAAATGTCGCACAGCAGAATTCGTTTATATAGCCGAACCGAACCCACATATATATAACCGTACCCACAACCTTCGCAAGGTTGTGGGTTCGGTTCGCACCTGCGGCAAGTTGTTTTTTCATCCACTTTAATTTCCATTAATTTATCGTTTCTTTATTTCGTTTATCAAAGCACAAGTAATTTCCCCTATGTTGTCCTTGGTGTCAGTGTTTGTTGGCTTCTTCTGATATGACTAATAAAATCGGGCCCCTCGGTTAACCCCCTTTCTTCTCGTTGATTACATAACGAGGGTCTCGAATCCGGCAACATTGATGCCTTCAGGTAGCACATGTGGGTTTATTGACCAGTTGCCTTCACCCAAAAAGATCACGTTCTCGTGACGCCTGGGGCAAGAAGGATGTTCCACGTCCGCCGCCAAGGTCTGCGTGTGGTGGCGCTGGCTAACACTCACAGGGTTCTACTAGGACACATAAATACCCAAGAAAGGGAATGGGAAAACGACGCCGCGGTAGCTCAATTGGTAGAGCATGCACGCGACATGCGAAGGTTGTGGGTTCGGTTCCCACCTGCGGCAAGTTGTTTTTTCATCCACTTTAATTTCCATTAATTTGTCGTTTCTTTATTTCGTTCATTAAAGCACAAGTAATTTCCCCTTGGTTGTCCTTGGTGTCAGTGTTTGTTGGCTTCTTCTGGTAAGGGGAACTGGTATGACAGTGGGAAAAACGATATTCGAAATACTACTTGAATTAACTGGTCAACTGTGGAGACTCGGAAAATGCTGGAGATACTAGACGTTTCGGTGTTCGAGGAAAACATAGCCGGAGAAGATATGTGATGGCTCAATTTAGCCAGGCGCTTGTAAAGCGCTGTTTCCTGGGCCCGCTGCCCGCCTCAGTGACTTAGTGGCTATGCTAATCAGCTGCTACGCACGAGGCGGGTAGACTTAAATGATGGCGAAATGCGAAAACGGCCGTTTCCCGAGCTTTGGGGGCACGTGAAAGATCCCCTGGTGGTGACAATCAATCCGGAATTCCGCATTACAGCATGCCGCATCATCAAATCGCTGTTTTGGCACGTAAAACATCCAGAATTCAATTCCTGCGCAGCTGTTATTTAACGCCTAATGTTCCATTATCAACTGTCCATTATCATACACTGATGGAAGAAGAAAGGTTTGGGACTAGGACCACTCCTTAAGGAAGGCAATCGGCGAGAGACTAGTTACATAATCAGGCATGCGTTGTTGTTTGCAGCCGCGAGACTGCGTGTGTTATAATGCCTTTAAGAGTATGTCTTGCGTCAATGTTATATTTTACCCTGTTAATATCAATTCTGTACTTTGTGTGCACTGTGTCCTGTGGTTTGTGTCATCGACGGAAATTATCTTGGCTCAAGTGCACGCTGACAGAAAAATAGATATTGGAGACAGAAAGATTAGCCACTATTCCATCATAGCTTGGACTGTCAGGTGGAGAATTGCGTACGTGGATTGAGAAAGAACAGGCAAAACAAAGACCGGGACATGCTGCTGAGAGAGAGGCAAGTAAGGAAGCAGACGAAAGAACTCGACAAATTCTTGAGCTCGAACGGAAGCTCCAAGAAGGAGCTCAAAATCAATCACCAACAAGAAACAATGATTCTATGCCTCTTCCGAGTGGCGCTTCTACAGTTCTCAACCTCCAAAAATTGCATTCCTTGTTTGATGAGCAACGAGAAGCATGTATACTTGCAAAGGTTCAAGCGCGTGGCAACAGCATAAGAATGGCACAAGAGAAGTGGGAATAGCTGTGAGGATGTGTTTGAGTGGCGAAACGTTAACAGTAATTGATCGAATGACTGCTGCTGATTCTTAGACTATGAGAGAGTAAATAAAGCATTGTTGCAAAGATTTCATTTCACTCCGGAAGGCGCCGGTGGAACCAAGGTGAAACAGCGCGAAAAAGACGAGGACACAAGGAAACAAATACCACAGACAAGCGCTGACTGCCAACTGGAAGTTTATTTGAAATTCACCGGACATTTATACCTTCTTCAGCATAGGCATGCGCACATCAGTGGCAAAAACATCTGCAAATCAACATTTTAATCTTTCTTCCAAAAATGTGATTTCTTTTCCCGACAAGGCAAGAGAAGGAGTGCTTACACATTTATCGCCTGCCTTTCTTATGTGAAAGGCTTCTACTATTTCCCTTTCCTTCTTACTATTTCCTTTCCCTATGAATTTTGTCTTTTAAAATATGGGGGTGCATTGACACTCCTTACAGTGTTCAGTTAAATGACTCCCATAGCCATTCTTTAGGTTAGTGCTGTGCTGACGAGCTCTTTCATTGAAACACTGTCCCGTTTGACCTATATAAGATTTCCCACAGCTGAGCGGTATTTGATAGATGACATTGCGTCTGCACTCAGTGAAACGAGTTTTATGATTAATGGTGCATAGGCGCCTTTCGCGCTTGTTCATGCGATTGCATATCGAGGACAACTTACACGGGGCACTGAAAACCAAATTAATATTATGTCTATTGGAAACTTTCTTCAGATTGTGAGACAACTTGTGTAGGTATGACACCACGTACCTACACAAGTTGTCTCACAATCTGAAGAAAGTATTCGTCGGACGGCAGACTGAATCTTGGCAGATTTTTACTTGCCAGATATACATGGCGACAAGAAACGTTTCGTAAAGTCTTGCGCAAGATTACAGCGAACAACACCAAAAGGCAAAAATGCTATTGCGCCACTAGACAACATGCTCCTCGCACATACGCCTTTTCAGTGTGTTGCGATCTTTTTAATAGGTCCTTTCTCACCAAAATCGGACGAAGGCACGGTTATACTCTCACTCTCATACAGTTTGCCACCCGGTATGCGGATGCTATTGCTATCCCTGCAATAGATGTTGTGCAAGTGGTACAAGGAGTGATTGAGATTTTTTCTTGCTTTGGTCTACCGAAAGAGGTTGTAAGCAACCAAGGAACAAGTTTCACAGCAGACCAAATGGAAGAGGCGGGCCGTCTGCTTACCAGCAGGTTTCTTGGAACAACCCCATATCATGCCACGGCGAATGGGCTCGTTGAGAAGTTTAACGGCACCCTGAAGACCATGCTGAACAGGCTGAGCCAAGGAAAAGCACGCTCCTGGAACAGCTACCTCACCCCGCTGCTCTTGGCCTACAGTGAGGTGCCGCAAGGAAGCCTGGGCTTCTCGCCTTCTCAGTTGATTCATGGATGTCACGTACAAGGACCATTGGAGTTGTGGACTAATAAATATATCTACGGCGAAACGCGCACAACCTATACCTTTCTTGTCAATATTTGAAACTGACTTGACGAGTGATGCAAACTCGCCCATGATGAGTGGGAAAGGGCCCGCGCAAAAAAAAAAGAAAACTACTTTGACAGGACCAGTCGGCTTCACTAGTTAATGTCGGCGATAAGATACTCCTCTACCACCGATTGATTACAACAAATTTTTTGTGCAATGGAAGGGTCCATTAGAAGTTACTGAACGGAGGTATGAGGCCGACTATGCGTTAAGCCTAACCAAAAAAGAAAAATATTTCACATCAATATACTTAGTTATGAGGAACGCAAACGTTCACCTGTGCAGCATCTCTCTTCCATAACCGAGATCACCAAGCCTTTGAGCGACCGCACATGGGAAGGACAGAACAAAAGTCTCGCGAGGGGACCGGCTACAAAAGAGGCTTCTGCATTCTGAAGAACAAGCTTGGCGGCGTTTCCATACCGCAACCAACAGCATTACAAACGATCGGATAACGTCGGAACGTATTACCCGAGCCGTATTCCAGTGTATGTTACTGTAGTGAATAATTGTTTGGAATTCCTGAATAATTACAACTAATACGATACCGTAGACCGTGGCTTTGTTCTTTCTCGTGGCTTTTATTAAAGCGCAGCACTCCTCCCCTTTCTTAAAAGGGGAATAAAGTTCATTCATTCATTCATTCTCGTGGCATTTATTAAAGCTCAGCACTAAGGCACACGCTGCTGTGGCGAGTGTCGGCTTTGTCCGACGGCGTTGGCGTAACCGAGTGAACGAGTGCCGCTAAGAATGAAAGCGAACGCGGAGCGCAGCGGGATATAAAAGAAAGGCGATAGCGCAGGAGGATGATGCAGCGGCACCATGAAGCGGAAGGCGGAGGAGAGGAGGGAAGACGGCCTGCGCATGCGCAGAGTTGCAGGTTGCCTAGGCATTTGCAGCCGCGTGGGCGAGCTCTTCTGCGCTTCCGAGGGAGGTGGGCCAGGGTGCCGTCATGTGGGGGGGGGGCAGGCTACGGTTGTCCGCGGCGTCAGCGGCTGACGTCCATCCGCAGTGCCCGCGTGTCAGACTATAGCATCATTTCTCTTCCACGGGGCGATGGCGAGTGGCTACGATCAGGGCTCGATGTGACGCTTCTGTGAGTGTTGTTGCCGCTGACCTTGATGGCATGACTTCCCCCCGACGAATGGCCGCTCTAGTCGTTGGTGGAACGAAAGCGCGAGAAGCGTAGTGCTCCTCAAGGGGAGCAGCGCGGTGATGATGGCTGCGAAATGGCTCCCAAGTAGCGCGCACCGTCTGTATGGAAAGAAAGCGTTGCATGAGCGGATGTGTATCTGCGGTGGCTGCTGTGAATCGGACCTATGCGTTCCCCACCCGCTGTCTCTCACAATCTCCCGATTAGCGGGGAAGACGAGCCGCACTTCGCTCCGTTTGAAAAGTGCAGCACGAGAAAGATTGTCCGTGCCAGCCAATATGTCGCGAAATGAAAACAGGTATTGAGTTGTGCTCAAATTTCGCATTAGGTAGTATAGTAATGGCCTAGGAATTGTTCGCAGCGTTTTACAAAGAACCATAAAAAAGAACTTCCTCTCACATCTAACGGTATTCGGCTCTTTCCTTTCAAAAAGACAATCAGTAATACATCCTAGGATTTCTTTATAATATTAGCACTCAATTCATTATGGACAAGTAGCATGATCGACAGACATACCGAGCCAGCTCGCTCGACAATCTCTTCCCAGAAGAGGCTCCTCAAGTGCGTAGTGTGGTTGGAACCTTTCATTCCGTTCCTGAGTGGATTTCGCTTCTGAGTGCTTGTTTGTTTGTGCTATTTTTCAACCTTCATTGGTCAGCGTAGCATGTGCGAAGGGCCGCTTTTATGAGTGTCCTAATGTAACGTAACTAAATTCACACGAAACCACTCAAATTTCATGTAATAAAGAGAAAAAAGTGGGTACTTAGTCCATTTGATAAGGTGGAAGCTTAGGCGAGTTGGTGATTCAATATCGACGTGTGTGCGCAGCGCAAGAGACGAGGACCGCAGGAAGAACATAACACAGTGCCTGTGTTATGTTCTTCCTTAAATCCTCGTCTTTGTGCGCTGTGCACACATGTCTAAATTCAGCCCAGTGGCGAAGACACTCGGCTGCAGAGCGTGGGGTGGTAGGTTCGAAACAGATCACTGCCAAGGCTTTTTCTTTCGAATGTATTTTGTTTTATACATTACATTTTATGGCGATATTTCTTACATGATGGACGGACGGACAGGTTTCTTCGTTGGATAGGCCCAGTATTGCTTACTCATATAAAAGTCCGTTATCGACGCACAATTTGTCGTCACCTACCTTGTATGGGTCGTTCACAAATTTAGGATACCTATAGAGCCCCTGAGCGACTTTTTATCGATGTAGTGAAATGCGTGCGAATGCTATTTCAGCAATACTTTTCTGCGAAAATTTCTTCACTGCTTTAAGCAGAAGCGGAGTTATCGGCAATCATAACATACCGTTCGCGGTGCTTCCGCTCCTCCTTCAATGATTTGCACTTAGAAGGCTACGGCAGAGCGGTAGGGGGGAGGGGGGCAGGCGTCGCTTACTGAACGTCACCATGGCGCGCAGTTCAAGTTTCATTTGGGACGTTCAGTGCGACCCCGGGAGTTGCGAATTTGGCGCCTACGGCGTGCCAAACGCGGTTGTCCTCAGCCAACCGCTGTGCGCTCAGCCAGTGGATTCGTCGTGGCACCCCGAGGCGACAGCGGTACCTACGTAACGTAGCAGACCGCAACTACATGCAAAGGCTACATGCGTTTGCTTTGTGCACGATATGGCTAGAGTGCGCGCTCGCGCTCACATGCTCCTGTCTGGCTGTGCTACGTGGTGCAGCTCGGCTTTGTCCGGCACTAGCTTGACCGATGAATAGCAGCCACATCCGACTTGCTTGGAAACCAGGAAAACACACGTATTCAAGGATTAGGTACCAAGTAATGTAGTTTCGTAATCAAAATGGCATAAAATTTTGGTGGCTACAGAGAGAAATTGGAAAATTAGGCTCATTTTGAAGTTTTGATGGCGACGTAGCGAACTGTGGAATATCCTACAATAAGAAATCTGAGCTAATTTTGGTAAGTGTCACGGTATTTAACGAGAAATTTAAACGGACAAAAATTTTCTCGGTGTCATAAAATAACAAGCAAGTCGATATTTCACCGTATATTTGTAAAGTAGGTCCTATAAAAGCAAAATTTCAATAACTTTCCCTACTGCTTTTCTCAGGTAACATTGGCTTCTTCGATACAACAGGCGCTGCATCCGGTCAAAGCTTCAGTGCGAAAAATTAAACCGGCACGGAGTTCTACAAGAAGTATTGTGAGTCATTCAACAAAACTATAGGTTATTATTGTTTAAAACCCGTATTTCCCGTTAGAAACTGTGCTGTCAAATGTTAGCATAAATAAATGCGTTATGCTGTCTCTCCTTAGAAAAAAGTATGTTTGGATACCGGAAAGCAACAATCTTCTTCATGCTCTTTAATACCACCCTACAATGGCATAATAGCAACAGCCTTGATATAAAAGAGGTAAGGCGTCTTTTTATACTTAACCTAATAAAGTTTATGTAAGTTCTTACAAAACGTTCTCGTTTTATTATAAATGGTGCTTTCAAAGATCTCAAGGAATTGGTAAAGGTATAAAAGCGCTACTATTTGAAGTATGGCTCAATTAGAGGCACTAGACGCTAATATTATTGCTTGAAATAACTTTATTGGTGAATTACAGTGCCTGTATGGTCGTCGTAAATATTTAATGTAAGACATAGTTTCACTGCAGCTCTTAAATTTCTTTTTTCTTTCTTGTCTAGTTGTTACGTGTTTTGGTATGATTTGTGCTGAATTGTATGGTTCTTCCTGCATGAACGACATGTTGGTCTGCTGGAATGGCAAAAAATAAAAAAGGCAAATATACATAAATACAGAACACATGTTGCCTGAAACCTACTTTCCGGATTATATATCCGAAATGCTACCACTGCTTGTTTCTAGGCTTGTGCGCCTTTATACCGTGTATATATATATATATATATATATATATATATATATATATATATATATATATATATATATATATATATATATATATATATATATATAAATATTCAGCTTATTTTATGTCCACTGCAGGACAAACGCCTCTCCTTGCAATCTCCAATTACCCCTGTACAGCGTCAGACGATTCCAACTAGCGCCTGCAAATTCCTAATTTCATCGCTCCACGTAGTCTTCTGCTGCCCTCGGCCGCGCTTCCCTTTTCTTAGCGCAGATTCTGTAACACTAATGATCCACCGGTTATCTTACTACGCATTACATAACCTGCCCGGCCTCATTGTTTTTCTTAATGTCAATTAGAATATAAGATATCCCTGTTTGTTCTTGGTCCACACCACTCGCTTTCTGACTTTTAGCGTCACGCCTAATATTATTCTTTCAATCACTCTTTGTCGGCTTCTTAATTTATTCTCAAGCTTCATTGTCAGCCTCCAAGTTTCTGCCCCATATGTTAGCAGCGGTCAAATGCACTGATTGTACACCCTTCTTCTCAATGATAACGGTAAGCTTCCAGTCAGGAGCTGACAATGTCTGCCGTATGCGCTTCGACCCATTTTCATTCTTCTGTAAATTTCCATCAGAGTTCCGTGTAAGTGATTGGCCTAGGTAAACGTACGCCTTCACAGACTCTAGAAGCTCGCTGGTGATCCAGAACCCTTGTTCCCTTGTCCAGCTATTGATCATTATCTTTGTCTTCTGCACATTAATCTTCAACCGCACTCTGATATTCTCTCTGTTAAGGTCCTCAATCATTTGTTGCAACTCGTTCCCAGTGTTGCTGAACAGGGCCATGTCCTCTCAAAATCGAAGGTTGCCGAGATATTCGCCGTTGATCCTGTCTCCTAAGCCTTCCCAGTTTAATAGCTTGAATACTTCTTGCAAGCACGCAGTGAATAGCATTGGAGAAATTCTGTCTCCTTGTCTGACCACACACATGCGCTTCGCCGCCAGAGTTCCTGGTCATCCACTTGCTTCAGACAGCGCTCCTACGGTGCGGAGCTTGCTCTCATTGAATTAGCAAATCCCTTCTATGCTGACAGAAGCACCATGGAAAATTTCTTCGTGTTCATTCTCACCTTCGTGCCTTGATTCAAGAGCAAGAGAAATGCTCCTGGTGTGACGTGGACATCTTTTACACCAGAGCACGTTAGCACCAGCTATAGGGCTCACCGTTATATTTACACCGATGGCTTCGTTACGCCCACACGATCTGCCATTGGTGCGTGGATTCCGTCTGCGAGTGTTACCATCCCTGCCACTCTCAGCCATAGCAGTTCAGCTACAGCCACGGAACTAGCTGCATTGCGGGCAGCTTTTATGTACATCATAGAACAGACCGCTGAGTCTTGGCTCATCTTCACCGAGTCCAGAACATCCCCGCAGTCCCTGAAGTCGCCACGCGTGCAGGAGCAACTCTTAATGGATATCAGACGCCTGTACAATAAAGCCTGCGGAATGTATCACAGTATTGTGATGCAGTGGTCACCAGCCCACTGCAGCAGGCTGCCCATGCTGCCCAAGCTTGACAGGGCACTTCGAGAGAAATGGTCCAGATATTTTTCTCGAGAAAAGACGCTGCGACATTGGCATCGGCGCACGCTTGGCGTTTCCAGCGATCCCTCTGGACAGATTCCAGCTATTAGTAAGGACCCCAATACAAAATAGATCCATCGTGCGACGCACGCCTTGGCTGCAAGAGACGAAACGTCATCTGCGCAAACTACTTCAAGTGAAAGATTCAACTCACGGACTCGCCAATGTGCTCTGAATGTAATGTCCCTGAAGACCTGCGACATATTCTATGCGACTACTACCGCTATGCGTCAAAGACTGAGAGAGAGAGACTCTGAAGGCGTCACTGTTCCTTCAACGGGACTCCAGCTTCGCAGTACAACACTTTCTTAGCCCATGGTAAAGCACCAGCTGCGCGTTACGCTCTACGAAGGCGCTGCTGAGGCTCTTGAGGGCCAAGAGCCTTAACCAAACTCTGTATTTATCTGTATAGTATATCTATGTGTGTCTGTGTATGTATTTGACTCTACGAATGGTTGAGCGTTGATCACTGTATACATCATACTCATCACCCCAGCACCTGGAGTAGCATGTCAGGCGAAGAGCCAAGCTATCATCTCCAGCATACCATTAAAGCATGTTTCTTTCTCTCTTGTCTGATCAATTTTGTTATAGGTATCTTCCTACTTTTCTTTCGGATAATTAAAGCAGCTGTGGAATCTCTGTACATATCTTTTAAGATGTTTAGGTAAGCATCATGCAATTTTTGATTACTTAATTCTTTAATGACTGCTGGCATCTCTACTGAATCAAATGGTTGTTCATAACCTATGAAAGCCATATACAGAGGCTGATTGTACTCTGGGGATTATTCGATTACCTGATTGCTAACGTGGATGTGATCCTTTGTCGAGTATTCCTTCCTGAAGTCAGCCTGTTCCCTTGGTTGATTGAAGTCTAGTGTTGCTGTTATTCTACTGAATATTATTTGGTGAATATTTGATAAAATAATAGGTGTAAGCTAATGGGCGTATTATGTTTTAATTTTTAATGTCTCCTTTTTTGTTATTCAGTATAATGTTGGCATTCTTCTAGTTTTCTGGGCCTATTGAAGTTGATTGACATTTCGCATAAAGGGCCATCAGTTTCTGAAACATTGTCTCCTCCATCTTTGATTGAGCCGAGTGTTATTCCATCTTCTCCTGCCACTTTTCCCCGTTTCACTTTTTGCAAGGCCATCTAATTCCATCGCTACTTATAAAAGGAGCATCTGTAACCTCTTCATTACTTCTTCGAATGGAGGTGTCATGACTGCTTTGGGTACTGTACAAGTCAGTATAGAATTCTCCCGCTTCATATTATATCTCCGGGACTGCTTACTATATTAGCCTGCTTATATTTAGCGCACACATCTTGGTTTGTCTTATGGCTAGTTCCTTCTCACTGATTTCATGCTGCACGCATGTTTTTGCTGCTTCCTCAGTTTCGTCACGCCATAATTACAAATATCGCTTACGTTCTCCTTGCTGATCAGTTTTGGCAGTTCCGCGAATTCTATCTTACCTGTTGAGCAGGTCACATTCATTCTTTGTACTTTCTTTAGTAGGACCTTTGTTACTTGGGAGAGCTTACCTACTGATCGCCTTGGTGCCCTACCTCTCAATCGAACTGCTGCTTGAAGGAAGCCTAGTAACGGTTGCATTCATTAGTTTTATGTCATCTTCAGCTCACTGTTCTAAGACTGCATATTTGTTTGCCAGTATCAGCCTCAATTGGTCTGCTTTTACCCTTACTGCGTCTAGCTTTGCATGTTTCTTCGTGACCAATTTCACTCTTTGTCTTTTCAAATTGAGGTGGATCGTGGCCCTCACTATCCTATGATCACTGTACTTTACCTTACCATCAATTCTACATCCTGCACTATGCTGTCATCTGCAGAAAGTGTGAGGTCAGTTTCATTTCTTGTTTCCTCATTAGGGCTTTTCCATGTCCACTTTCTGTTGCTATGCTTCCTGAAAAAAATGTTCGTCATCCGTAGCTCATTACTTTCCCCGAATTCTTCCAGCATCTCGCTAGCGTTTCTAACGTGTACACAGAATTTGGCAATTGCTTGTTCACCAGCCTGATTTTTCCCCGTTATCGCATTGAACTCGCCCATTACTAAAGTATACTAAGTTTGCACTTTTCTCTTCGCTCAGTCAGCATCTTCAGAAATCTGATGAATTTCATCATCGCCATGAGCGGAGTTACTACGACGTAGTTACTACGACGGGTTGGCGATGATATGCCGATATTGGTATCACGGTACTGGGGTAATGACACTGGAATGGCGGCGACGGTATGACGTCGACCGCGCATAAATTCACAGTTAGGAACTGGATGCGACAATGGGAAGATGAGATTGCGTTTCTATAGGAAATGGCGTCTGCGCTTCTGCAGAACATCTGTCGCCCCAGTCCACACCGCTTTGCACTATGCGACGCATGTATGCGCTATACACGAGACCGCAGTCGCTCAAGCCAGCATCCAGATCCTTAAACGTGCAGAGAAGAGGAGAAGAAAGCTTCACTGTATGACAACAGACCTCGTAAAATCCGTTTACATCCGTTTATAAAATGGAGCAAATTTGCCCATTTCATTCCTGTGCCTTTGGGGTAAATGAAGCGGGGCAGCACGCTTGCGCTCTCGCAGTGTAATGATAGGCAATGTGACACGTACGTTGATCCGACCAAAAAGCTGCTTGGCGTTAGAAAGATAAAAAGTATGTACGTGCGAATGCGGGTTCACGTTGAGAGCCTCGTGCTGCTGTGGTTGGCCTGATGTAAAGCCAGTGGCGACCGGCGCCGCCACCACAGCCAGCACGTAAATGCTGCTGCACGGCCGAAAATTGATGATGAGTGTGAGTACCTGTTGCGTCTAATCGACCACCACCAGCTTGAAAAGTTCGTACGCACGAGCGACTTAAAGAGCTCTTCCAGGACGATAATATTAGCGAAACAAGGACGGGGAAATGAAGGCAAACATTAGAGAGAAACAATCGACAGTAATAGTTAGTGTAATAGATTAGCCCTAACAAAAGAGTGATCAAGCGATAGCTCCTTCCACCTTGTTACCACCCATCCCCAGACAACTGGGTTGCCTGAGAGCCCGCGCCCTTTCAGTGGGCGCCTTCGCTTGCCTTCCCGTACTTTCTTCGTGACAAAAGTGCTGAGCTAACTAACTGCGGTAGCCATTATATAGACATTAGGGAATTATGGGAGATTATGGGTATTTTCACCGTCGGCATCACCGTCAAACTCCGTGTATATTGATGTATATATAGGCTATATGCGTTAAGAGACAGGAAGAGAGTAGTGGTGATCACACAGCAAGCTGTGATAGCCGATATCCCAGTTGACCTTCAAAGAAAAAAATGGAGATGGGCAGGTCGCGTAATGCGTACGGCAAATAACCCATGAACCATTAGAGTTACAGGATGGCTGCCTAGGGAAGGGAAGCGCAGTCGAAAACGACCAAAAAATTAGGTGTGGTGGCGGTGCAGTCAGGAAAATTGCAAGCGCAAGTTGGAACCAGTTGGAGAACACAGAGTTATTTGGAGATCACTGGGACATGCATCCGTTATCCAATGAATAGAAATATAGCATGATGATTATGAAGATGATCCTGTATGCTTTTTCATGTCCTACGTGCACGATATATTGCTACACTATTCCATTGCGATAGTTGCTCATACCAGGCCTTAAGTTCTTGACTGAATTTTGAGAACAGCACCCCGCCAACAAATGTCATAAAACATAACACTCACAGCGGATACCTTTTATCATACCCCTTCTCAATATCAAATATTATAATCTGCGAAACGACATCTGTGCTTAATCCTGGAATTGATGTAATATTAATTGCGTGGTTCCTGATGGGGTGCAGTGGTGGTACCTGTGCGATGTCATTCCAGGCTCTAGACTGCATGGAAAAGTTTTCAATGGTGCCAGATCATGTGACGCACCCGCATACATTGCGTCGGCGTTAGCCGGACCCGCCTGTACTCAGAACAATGTTCGGTGACGCTCAATCGACACGCCCCACCTTGCTCTCACTGTCAGTGCTTCTTCCTTCGAGTGAAATTGCCAATTTGGTGTCTCGTTGTTGTGTCGGCGTCACAGCTACCAACGCTCGACGCTAAAGTGACAGCAAGGACAGAAGAAGAGGATTGCAAAGTGCAATGACCACGACGACATCACAACCACGAACACGTGCCTAATGGCCAAAGCTAATAGACTCCTACCGCTGGGTGGGCACAGAAGGAACGACGGCGACGGCATGAGGAGAGTCAGAATGCGAAGCTGGAACGACAACGATGGCGCGACTACGACGGCATCAAAACCAGAAGCGTAAACCTAATGGCGCAAGCTAGTAGACATCTTGGGGCACTGTACCGGCGTAAGAGCCAGATAGATAAGAAAGAAGGTTAACCGAGGGGCCCGATATTTATTAATCATGTCATCAGAAGCCAACAAAAAAAGACACTAAGGATAACATAGGGGAAATTACTTGTACTTACCAATTGAATTAAACAAATGATAAATTAATGGCAATGAAAGTGGATGATATAACAACTTGCCACAGGTGGGGAAGGATCCCACGTCCTCGCATTATGCGTTGGTTAGAGCATCGCACGCATAATGCGAAGACGTGGGATCGTTCCTCCGCTGCGGCAAGTTGTTTTTTCATCCCCTTTCATTGCCATTAATTTATCGTTTCTTTAATTCAATCGGTAAGTACACGTAGGTTCGCCTACGTTATCCTTGCTGTCTTTCTTTGTTGGCTTCTCATGATAACACAGACAGACAGACAGACAGACAGACAGACAGACAGACAGACAGACAGACAGACAGACAGACAGACAGACAGACAGACAGACACAGACAGACACAGACAGACAGACAGACAGACAGACAGACAGACAGACAGACAGACAGACAGACAGACAGACAGACAGACAGACAGACAGACAGACAGACAGATTAAGTAGCCAAGCAATCTTTATCGCAATAAAAACACAAAGGAAGGCGTACTACTTCGCAAAGTCTGAATTATATGCAAGCTTGTGGAATAGTGCGAATAATGGCTTGCGGAGAGATACGGCCAGAATGATTTTAAGCCTCACATTGGATGTCATGACTGCTTTACAGTAAGTTCCGTCCGCCCCATTGTTGCAGCTTTTCGACTAAAAATTGGGAGGACGGTTAAGCTTGGCCTTTGAGAGTGGAACGTTATAGCTTTCCAAGATCCTCGAGTTTTTTTAATGCTTTCTGGCAACAGCAGCTTATGTAACCGTAACATTCACCGGCAAACGCTGGCGGCGAACGCTATGCACGAAGGCGAGCGTTCTGCTAGAAATGCGGCCTCTTGCGGGGACCGCGATGTTGCGGAGGCGTGCGCCATCTAGAGGTGTTGCAAGAAACTATGCAAGAAACTATGGCCTCCGAGATTTGCGTGCGTGCGTGCGGCGGCTAGTGCCTGCAAATCTTGCAGGCAGTGGCTGCTCTATGAATGGTAGAAAAGCGGGAAAAGGTGTTTGTGTTCGAGTTTCCGCTTAACGGAAGTATATTTTCTTGCATATTAAAATTACACTCCAACGCTACTATGTCTGTAGGTTTTGTTAAGATTATACTTTACTGTGTTTCTGGCGCATATTACTTTGATGAATTTAATCAGTTCAGTGAAGACACTGCGCCACGCAGAGGGACTGCATGGTTGTGGTTCGGAATGATTTTTCGGCAAGCGACGTCCGACGCTGACATCGGATTTTTTTTGTGTGTGACGCGGGGCCCTTTAAGCTATCGTATTAAAACTGCACCATTCACTTCTACAATATAGTAAGCTTTCCAGGTTGGATTAGGCGAACTGAGAGATTTTCGAGAGAGCCGCGAGGGTAGCTGATGGTGTCATCGAGAAGTAAGATGTGTTCGGCAGTTGTGGATGAACGTCAGAAAAAAAGCAAAAATTTTCCTTTTAAATGTAGTGCGAGCACACGCCGCTACATTCCTGAGGAGTGCTATTTTACTGAGGCGGCTTGCACGAAGATTTAATAAAGAAAATAATAACGAATTTAAGAGCGCTTTCTTGTGCGGTCTATGCGTTGTGTATGAAGCCTTTAAGAACGCCTCCTTAAATTTATTATTATTTTCTCTATTAATTGCTCGTGCAAGCCACCCCTTGGTTCTCCCAAGAAACCCCGAACTGTGTTCGCAGTAATAACAAGGAGGATGAGCATGCGGACAGGCTGAATGGAGTAAGCGAGCACACAGGACAAGGAAGTTGAGATGGGGCTTGCTTTGCAGTGAATTCGAAGAGATCGGTGCAGATATGTGCCACAGGATAAAAGCGCGAAGAGTAGGAAGCACAGTGTGGCGTCCAAACATAACGCTTTTTAATTTGAAAGAGACCTTTCGCAGTAGAAATAACTTGCGAGACATATAGAATTGTAATTAGGAGTACAGACCGTTAATGTATTCCTGTATAATATCGTGAATTAGGATCCGCATGGGATTTTGTGAGCACTAATAGATTCTTTAAATCCTTAGATTCCAGAAATTAACGGAAAAGCGAACACGTCATTGACGTTTCAGCAGTAGTAGCTTTGTACACGCGTGGAATTTCAGGATTTCTTGAAACGTTAAAGTTTACGATCCGTAGATGCTTGTTCTTGTCATGGTTTTGGCATTGTTTTACACATGGTGACATAAAATTAACGTGGACCAGTCGAAGCAATCAAAATACAATATGGAACACGTAGACTTTTTATTTGGGATCTTAATCTTGCACGGCACTCTAATTTCCCAAAAGATCAGGGGAGGTATTGTAAGCTCGGAACACCGACAATAAATAATATATCAAAAATTTGCGCGAAAGATATGTTACATTTATAAAAGGCAAACATATTCTATGGCCTGACACTTTATATCGCCAAAGTGACAGTTGAATCACTCTATCAAAAATATTATTTACCCTTTCTTTTCAGTTCCTGTCCATTGCTGAGCCAAAGTGGGTGTACTTCTCAACGCAGGACTGTGAACTTTATTGCCTGAACGATGTTACGAAGAACATGACAGAAACTTCCGTACTGCTTACCAGATCACACTATGACAGAGGAACATGGTACGTACATATGATGCTCTAATATTTGAACTATACAATGCAACCTTCCTCCATTTCATATTAGGGTATCCGAGGACATTGAATGGGCGTTTCTGAAGAACAAAACCGAAGCAGCGGACTCATACGTTTGCATGGTTCACAATGACATATGTAAGTTCAAAGAATTACTCCTTGTCGTGTAGGAGAGCAGCAAAGGAGATCTTGATGAGTGAGCCAAAATGTGTAGTGGGATCTCGTGCGGTGAGCCTTTCACTGTAGAAAATGACGTTTGCACGCATCATAGCCGTGGTCAGTTTTTTTTTTTCATGATATCATGCTCGTACATGCAGAGTCGTTCGTTGATGTCTAAATAACTAGCGCAACAAAAGAATCAAGATTTACGGCTCTGCAGCAAGATGACCGGGGGCGGAGGGCCAGATCGGCGCATTAATAGCCGCCATGTCCGTCTCTGTGGTCACAGGTCGCACGAGTAGTTTACTCTGAACTTTTTTGTTGACTTGAGGTAGCCTGAAGCAGGGCCAAAGTGTAGGGAGTTTAATAAAAGGATATGCATTTACGAACCCTGTATACAGAGCATTTGCAAGGAAACACGCATTGCTACGGTGGACAACTTGGCAATGCATGGCACGATATTAAAGGCAGTGACGCGTAACTGCCAAACATGATTAGCAATAATCTGGGTAGAAATGAGACAATGCATTTATAAGATTATATTTAAAAAGGAAAGTAGGGTAAAAAGTAAGAGCAACTTCAGTGGAAACGACAGCGCATGAATGAGCTAGCAAACGGCAGCCACTTAGATTATCCTTAGAGAACACAACATAGAGAAGAACGAAAGAAAGACGGTGGGAGAGACAAGAAAGTAAGCACAATGTTGTAAGTCGTGCATCATCAGGGGTGCTGGGCAACGGAACAGATGGACGAAAACGCTCAAGGGCATGTCAAACTCTTATAATGAAATTTTCAATGAAGCTCACCTTACGGAGGAAAACTAACGACATGCACATAAAAATGATCAACTCATTCTGCTTCATTGTAGCAGATACATACTGAAGAGAATTATAGAGCAGTTCTGCACAACTAAATCTTCAAGGATGGGAAGCTGCAACGTTCTCGTGAACGTCTTATATGTCTGATATGCGTTAAAAAAGCTTGCTGCTTCGAGGAGACCAGAAATACTGCTGTTCCGTACAGAGTTTAGGGCGCTATTTTGCGGTAGGAAATCCCTTTGAAACTTCTGTGAAGTGACAAATTGTATAACTTGAAGGATAAAAGAGACAGGACCGTGAAATTAGCACTTCTATTGAAATATTGATATCCGTGTCCCGTGCTCTTAAAAAAACTACTCCTTACAGGACTGTTGCGTGAAAATGATGTGTCCCTCTTCAGCTGCTTTTTCAGGTAGCTGTCGATTCCACAGTTAAGGTGCCAAACACCAAGCCTCAATTCCTCGAATGCACCACAGATAAATATTTACAGCACCTTTTCTAAGGCCTGCTGAAAACGCTCGTCGAGCGCAAGGCAGCTTTGGAACTGAAAGAGGTTACTTGTCACGTCACCCAAAAATGGTGGTGGCGGAGCATGGTGGGTAATGTCATAAACTCACTGCCTCGCCGAAAGCTCCCGAACTTTCCCCTCCGATTGCTCGTTACTCGAGTACAAGCAGAGGGACGCTGTCTGTCATATTGTCCCGCCAGAATGGGCTCAGTTACCACGGCAGCAATGCGGGTCCACGCGTCAGAGGCATGCCGTATCACGAGACAGCCAAGCCACGTTTCGGGGACGAAATGGGTAACCTTTTCTTTTCACGTCCGAAGGTCTGCCCTTTCAATGTCAAGAGCGCTTCACCTTGTGTATCGGGTTTGGCTCCGACAAGCTTCTCACGTTTAGGCGCCGAGGTACTGACACGCGTCACGGGCAACAATTCCACGCGCAGATAGCATGCTAATACTGTGGCAAGGAACGTCATGCATGACGGCAGTGCTACACCTAACCAAGCATGCCTAGTACGACACAGGAATGAATTTGAACGTTTTTACTTGTACCATACGTCAAATTACACATATTCCGGCGACAGAGTAGAGGAAAAGCATAAAAGCTTGCACTCGGAATTATTGTTCCTGCTCTGCTTCATGCTGTTTTTGGTGTATCACTTATAGGTGACTTGCTTACGATTGAGTGCAAGTAGAAAAACATTTAAACTGCGGAATGCGTAAGTCCGCCTGCGAATGGCTTCATGCAGGCAATCTAAAAGCAGCTGGTGCTGTTTGCATTTTCGCATCAGTTACAACAGAGGTAAAGCTTTGTATGCTTTCCCAATGGGTCTCATCTGATCCTGCGGGGCCGGTATTTCCCGGAGGAAGCAGATATCGCGATGGATTTCCCTGCAAGAGGCTACCGACTTCCTCTGCCTTAGCTGCTGCCGATACCAGTGCTTGTGTGTTCTCTTGTATTGTGTATGTTATGGCTGATTCCGCCAAATTTCGTGAGGAACTCAGGAAGGAAATGTCAGATTTCAAATCTAAATTGGAACGCGAAGTCAGAAAAGAACTGAGAGAGCTGAAGGCAAGTCTTGACTTCTGTCATGACGAACTCGAAAAGACCAAGCATGAAAAAAATGAAATCGCGAAAGAAAACAAGGAGCTCAAAGCAATTAACACAAAACTCGCCAGCGATTGCTCAACGCTATCAAAGCAAGTCGGTCAACTCGAGAACCGTGTTACTGTGTCTGAGCAGTACTCAAGAAACCGCAATCTCGAGATAAAAGGTGTACCCTTGACTGAAAGTGAAAGCCTTCCTAAGATTTTGCACAAAATCGGTGTGGTCTTGACTGAACCTATCATGGAAACAGACATTGAAGTGTGCCATCGTGTGCCTACAAGGAATGCTGATGCCACCCCAAACATAATTGTGCAGTTTAAGGGCCGTACCAAGCGGGATTCAATCCTACAGAAAGCAAAAAAGTCACGCCTGTCAACTCAGGAACTGGGTTTTTCCCCTGGTTCACCACTGTATGTTAACGAGCACCTTTGTCCAACGCTGAAGCATCTTCTCGGCATGGCGCTAGCGCAAAAGAGAGTGAAAAACTGGCGATTTGTTTGGTCAAGCAGCGGCAAGATTTTGGCCAGGAAGGATGAAACGTCACCGATTGTGCAAATTCACAGTGAGCGTGATCTAGAAAGCATTAACTAGATTGCGTCCACTGCACATATTTTTTCTGTTATTCGATGCTTTTGTTATGGCTGTGTCCCCAGAATACGTTAATAATGCCTTTCACTATTCTAAAAACCATTTTACGTGCTTTCACCTGAATGTGCGGTCCCTGAGAAACAAGGAGGATGAACTGTCAGTTTTCTTAGATGAATTTGTTTTCAATTTCGACGTGCTTATGTTTACAGAGACATGGTGTTCTGCAAATACTGAAATTTTCAACCGCGAAGGTTATCAAAGCTTCTTTCTTAATAGGCAACATAAGCAAGGTGGCGGTTTAGAAGTTCTCGTGAAACGTGAGCTAGAATGTGAAATAGATGCCGAGTTTTCCATTATATCCGAGGACATAGAATGTTTGACATTATTATCGCGCGAATATATTTTCACTCTCATGTATCAGCCACCGAAGGCACAAATCCAACATTTCATTGGATACTTTGAAAAGCTTCTAAATTATGTTAATTCAAAAAACGCGAAACTAATTCTTGGCGGAGACCTAAACATTGATATCTTAAAATCTTCCTGCATTAAAGAAACACTCTTTTCAGCAGTAGAGTCATCTGGTCACGCTATCTTAACAGATACGGCAACGCGTGTTACATCCCACACAGAGACACTAATCGACCTCTTTATTACAAATATACATAGCGAAAGTTTGACAACTGGTGTCCTGAATTGTGATATCAGCGACCACTTGCCGATTTATTTGTTTATCAGGGCTGAAGGTAAGCTTACATATGCGCAAAAGAACGATGTAAAGATGGTACAAAATATCGTTCCCACAACTTTAAATGCCTTCTACGCGTGCCTTGAAAGGGAAACTTGGACTGCCGTTTACCATTCTTTAACGGCCGACGTCGCATATGAGGCTTTCATTTCTGCTTTCAAACGTATTTATTTCGAACATTTCAAGGAAAAAGTATTACGAAAATGTAACAAAAACCGGAAACCGTGGATCAACCGCGAGTGCCTGCGCAGAATAAGAAAGAAGGCAAGATTGTTCCAAAAGTTTCTTATGACCAGATCGCCAGAGGATCTCGATATTTATAAAAAATATCGTAATAAGCTTAACACCTTTTTAAAAAGCGAAAAGCGCTCTTTTCTGCATGATCAGTTTAGTAAAGAGCAATGTAAGGACAGTGCGCAGATGTGGAATAAGCTCAACAGTCTGCTAAATCGCACACCAGTCTCGGCAACAGTCACGCAGCTAAACTATCATGGACGTCGTATTGAGGGCTTCGAGCTTGCTGAACAATTTAATAAGTTTCTCAAAGATGTTGTGTCAGGTCCGCAAAGGCCAAGTAGGTCTAAACATGCCATAAATAGCAACCCTTTTAGCATTTATCTCGAACCAACTAATGAGGCCAAAATATGTGCCATATTTAACTCATTTAAAAACAGCAAAACACGCGATATTGATGGTATAGACATATCTCCAGTTAAACACGTGGTTGAAATAATAGCCCTAATATTGGCTTATGTATATAACTTATCAATATCTTCAGGTTGCTTTCCAAAACTGATGCAAGTAGCTAAAGTTAGTATGCTTTTTAAAAGTGGTGACAGAAATGACATGGCTAACTATAGGCCAATTTCGATTCTGCACATTTTTTCCAAGGGCTTGGAGAAGATAATTTATAAACGACTAATGAAGTTTTGAGTGAAATTTAACTTGATTACTTCATCGCAGTATGGCTTCCTACCAAACAGGTCCACAGAAACAGCTCTTCTAAAGCAAAAAGAAATAATTCTTGAGTCCATTGAAAACAAACAATTGTGTATCGGTATATTTATAGACTACTCGAAGGCGTTCGATCAGATCAACCATGAAATACTTTTGGAAAAACTGGAATTATATGGTATTCGTGGAATCGCAGCGCTCCTCCTAAAATCTTACCTACAATATCGATGCCAGGGCGAGGCGATAGGAAACCACGTGTCTACTTACCAGAATATCACCACAGGAGTCCCTCAGGGTAGTATCCTGGGCCCATTATTGTTTCTGCTATATATTAATGATATAACAACTATTAGCAACGACCCAAGTTATATTTTGTATGCAGATGACACAAGCCTCCTATTTAAAAGCCGCGACGTGCAGCGCCTGATCTTGGTTATTAACGAAACTATGGAAAAGCTTAGTCGATGGAGCGCTGCAAATTGCCTGTTAATAAATTCCAAAAAAAAAAGCGAAAGCTGTGTTGTTTCATGCGCGTCAAAATTCGCTTATTGTAAAACCAGTGATAAAGTTCAACAACTGCAACATTGAAATAGTTGATACTGTAAAAATGCTGGGAATACTTTTTAATAAAAACATGAGCTGGGATCCTCACGTTAGCTCAGTTATGCCTCGCCTAAATAGGTGTGTTGGTGTTGTAGCAAAATTTCGCTCATACCTGCCCGCATCCGTAAAATTGTTCATTTACAACACACTGTTCTTATCACATCTTAACTATTGTTTCCTGGTTTGGGGAAATACCACATTGTCTAACACTAGCAAACTGCATGTGCTACAAAAGAAGGCATTACGTCATATCGCTAGTGCTGATTACAATGCACACACTGTTGAACTGTTTCGTCAGTTTAAAGTTGTTCCCGTGCCCAAACTTTACGAGTATTTTATATGCATAAGATACAAAAATTCTGTATATTGCAGCGAGCATGCATTTCTTAGCATATCATCGTTGAAAACGAACACCATTGTATATCCATTCCGTAGTAAAGAATTTTGGCACGGGTCATTTTGTCGTACTGAGCATGGGCGGCAAATGTTACGTCATGCACTTGCAGTTCTGTTGAACAAACTAATTTTCCAGGACATTCATGTAGAAATGTGCAGCATACGTAACATCCGAGAGTCCTTCATTCCATGATGACAGTATTCTTTTTGCACTGCTGTTAGTATTTTTATGTATCTATAGTTACTGTCAAGCCCTTTGTATTATATTACATTGTATAACACTAGAGGTTAACCTGCAATGGTAAACTGTTAAAATTCGTTGTTATTTGTCGCGCTTTTTGTATGCCTTGTATATTGGGGGCTCGAGCGCTTCTCAAGTGAATTGATTTTCACTTTTTGCTCGAGCCTTCCCGCATTGTGATGATGCAAATAAATTTCAACTTCTACTTCAACTTCAACTTCAAGGGAGTCCGAAACTACCCGTTTTGCAGAGTATGCCCAACTTGCAGCCGCGACATCCCGCGCTGCAGTAGCACTGCAACCCACCCTTCTTGAGCATGCTATGGATGCACCGAAGAGCTTCCAAGGCGCTTTTCTTGGGCAGATCCAACCAGACAGCTTTCAGAAACACTTGTTTGAGATAGTCGAGGAACTGCCTAGGAAGACGGACATCCTGATGCGCCGCAATTATGCAATTAGCCCTTAGTGGTGAACATGCTGCCCATACCAGACCTCGAGGATCGCGTGACGCGTACGTCCTCGGCCTCGCCTTCATTTTATTTTTCTCCTCGCTTTTCTATTTCCGGCGCTACGCATTTCCGCTGACGGCATCGCACGGTTTTGTGCGCTGTGCACAAGGAAACATGACTAGCGGTGTAATTCAGTGCTAGACGAATACTTAGGCAGAACAAGTGGATCGCAGAGCATGATCTCACGCATGAGCTCGGTTGATTTTGGCACAGTTTCGATGCCTACGCGCTCGACCACATGACTGTGGGTACTAGCAGACGAAGCGGAAGTACATATATCTTAGTTCGGTGCGAAGTAAAACAAAAAAAAAACAGGAAGACATTCAATTTCTGTGTTTTATTATTTCTGACAAGTTCTAGTCGTCAATTCAAGCAAGAGATCGCACAGATAACAGATGTTGTCTTGAATAATTCTCGAAGTCACATGTCACCAAGAGTGACGTCACACTGCGGACACGACTACGTAGGTGTAGGGGCACGACTACGTCGCCATCCGGCTTGGAGCGCGGCGGCCACGAAGGGAACGAAAAACGGCGTTCGGTTTGAAAATTCAGATCTTTCCGCGGCGCGTAATGATGTAATACTTTACAGTCCCGAACGTTGTCGCTCAATGTATGCTCTGCGCTTGCCAGCTCAAAATAGTCAGACCTGATGAGGGGCCCTTTAAGAGCGTCATGGGTCAAAAAATCTCTTGACCGGCGTTATCGAAAAAATGACCGTCTGGCGTTACGGCACCAAGATTCAATGGAACCAAAGAATTGATGTTTCCACCTTTGATGGTCGTACCCACGAACATTTAGGGCAATTAATATGTAATTATTAAAGGCACAGTTAATTAATGTAGAGTAGTGTAAGGTACTCCAAATTCCGACCATTTCGCGTTAATTAAGATGAAGATAATTAGGATATAGTTAATTAAGGCAGTCGAGCCCACGACCATTGGTGAGAGATAAACCCTCGACCTCTGGCATTAAGTAAGGCGAATTGATTTAGATATGCTATTACTATTATATACTATATACTATTAGATGTGCTATTTTTCAGCAATAATTGTCATCAGGAGTGGGGGCGGAAGACTGGAGAGTAGGCAAGATTGTTCCAGTCCCCAAACAAGGTCCTCCATCATTGTGCTCTATTTATCGTCCCATTTCACTCACCAGTGTTTGTTGCAAACTAATGGAGCGTGCTATTTACTGTCAGATCTTAAACTTTTTAGTATCCAATAACCTGTTTCATCCTGCTCAACATGGCTCCCGTAAAGGTCTTTCATGTGACACCCAACTAGCTTTATCTCTTCATGGTCTGAGTTTTAACCTCGACTTGAACGCACCTGTACATGCGATTTTCTTAGACTTTGAAAAGGCATTTGACAATGTTCCACATCAACGGCTACTCTTAAAACTTTCCCGTCTCAAGATTAATCCATTTGTACTAGACTGGATGCGTAGCTTTCTCACTAACCGGCAGCAGTTTGCATTTGCTAACACGCAGTCGTCTAAACGATCTTCTGTGCTTTCGGGCGTACCACAAGGCACAGGTGTCGGACCACTACTCTTTCTAGTTTACATTAATGACATTCCTACTGAGATCTCTTCTAATATTCGATTGTTCGCAGACGATTGTGTAGTTTATCGACGCATAACTAGCACTTCTGACATGGATTTGCTTCCTTGTAACCCAAAACGCATTGAATTATGGTCTAAGGAATGGTTGATGTCTTTAAATACTAAAAGAAAACCCACTAGTTTCTTTCCATCGCAGACAGCATCACCAATCAGGGGAATACACCATATACGGCTCCCAAATCTCTTCCGCTGACTCATATAAATAATAATAATAATAATAATAATAATAATAATAATAATAATAATAATAATAATAATAATAATAATAATTAAAATAATAATAATAATAATAATAATAATAATAATAATAATAATAATAATAATAATAATAATAATAATAATAATAATAATAATAATAATAATAATCAGCCTGGTTACGTCCACTGCAGAGCAAAGGCCTTTCCCATACTTCTCCAACTGCCCCGGTCATATACTAATTGTGGCCATGTCGTCCCTGCAAACTTTTTAATCTCATCCGCCCAGCTAATTCTCTGCCGCCCCCTGCTACGCTTCCCTTCCCTTGGAATCCCTAATGACCCTCCTCATTACATGTCCTGCTCGTGCCCATTTCTTTCTCTTGATTTCTACTAAGATGTCATTAAATCGCGTTTGTTCCCTCACCCAATCTGTTCTTTTCTTATCACTTAACGATAAACACATCATTCTTCTTTCCATAGCTCGTTGCGTCGTCCTCAATTTAAGTGGAACCCTTTTCCTAAGCCTCCAGGTATCTGCCCCGTAGGTGAGTACTGGTAAGACAGAGCTGTTATATGCTTTACTCTTGAAGGATAATGGCAACCTGCTGTTCATGATCTGAGAATGCCTGCCAAACCCACGCCAGCCCATTCTTATTCTTCTGTTTATTTCAGCCTCATGATCCGGATCCGCGGTCACTACCTGTCCTAAGTAGATGTATTCCCTTACCACTTCCAGTGCCTCGCTACCTATCGTAAATTGCTGTTCTCTTCCGAGAGTGTTAAACATTACTTCAGTTTTATGCAGATTAATTTTTAGGCCCATCCTTCTGCTTTGCCTCTCCAGGTCAGTGAGCATGCATTGTAGTTGGTCCCCTGAGTTACTAAGCAAGGCAATATCATCAGCGAATCGCAAGTTACTAAGGTATTCTTCATTAACTCTTATCCCCAATTCTTCCTAATCCAGGTCTCTGAATACCTCCTGTAATCACGCTGTGAATAGCATTGGAGAAATCGTATCTTCTGAGTGACGCCTTTCTTTATTGGGATTTTGTTGCTTTCTTTATGGAGGACTACGGTGGCTGGAGCCACTAGAGATATCTTTCAGTATTTCTTTATACGGCTCGTCTACACCCTGATTCTGAATTGCCTCCATGACTGGCGAGGTTTCGACTGAATCAAACACATTCTCGTAATCAATGAAAGCTATATATAAAGGTTGGTTATATTCCGCACATTTCGCTATCACCTGATTGATAGTGCGAATGTGGTCCATTGTTGAGCAGCCTTTACGGAATCCTGCCTGCTGTTCCTTTGGTTGACAAAAGTCTAAGGTGCTCCTGACTCTATTTGCGATTACCTTAGTAAATACTTTGTAGGTAATGGACAGTAAGCTGATCGGTCTATAATTTTTCATGTCTTTGGCGTCCCCTTTCTTATGGGTCCGGATTACGTTAGCGTTCTTCCAAGATTCCGGTACGCTCGAAGTCATGAGGCATTGCGTATACAGGGTGGCCAGTTCTTCTAGAACAATCTGCCCACCATCCTTAAACAAATCTGCTGTTGCCTGATCCTCCCTAGCTGCCTTCCCCCTTTGCATCGCTCCCAATGCTTTCTTTACTTCTTCTGGTGTTACTTGTGGGATTTCATATTCCTCTAGACTATTCTCTCTTCCATTATCGTCGTGGGTGCCGCTGGTACTGTATAAATCTCTATAGAAGTCCTCAGCCACTTCAACTATCTCATGCATATTAGTAATGATATTGCCGGCTTTGTCTCTCAACGCATACATCCGACTCGTGCCTTTTCCTAGTTTGTTCTTCACTGCTTTTAGGCTTCCTCCGTTCTCATATAAATACCTCGGCATAACCCTTTCAACTACCCTAACTTGGTCACATCATGTCATTAGCTTAGCCAGTGCCGCGAATCGAACCATCGGTTTTCTCCGCCGGAACCTAAGCCTTGCTTCCCCATCAGTAAAATTATTAGCTTATGTTACATATGTCCACCCTAAGTTAGAATATGCATGCTCTCTCTGGGATCCTCATCAACATAACCTATCTAATACACTGGAATCAGTTAAAAACAGTGCAGGCTGGTTTATCTAATCTGAATATTCTGATCATGCAAGCGTGTCTGAACTAAAAACTCGTGCCAGTCTTACTAATCTAGAATCACGACGTCTTATTTCTAGACTGTGTCTTTTTCACAAATTCTATCATTCCCCACTCGAGATTTCAGCTATATTAACAGTTCATCGTCAGTCCACAAAAAAGCCGTGTATCCTCCCCTTGAGCAGACTACCTCCCATCTACGATCATTTCTTGTGAAAACCGCAAGGGACTGGAACGGCCCGTCTGCCGACGTCACTCACCACTCCGACGCACGCCACTTCAAGTCTTCTCTCGAATCACTGTTTTGTTAAACTAAGCCCATCCCTCATGTAACACTCCATCCCTGGGGCTTTCGAGGTATAATAAATAAATAAATAAATAAATAAATAAATAAATAAATAAATAAATAAATAAATAAATAAATATATTCAATAAGGCCCCCCAACCTTTGGTGGGAGAAAACAAGTAATAAGAAGTAACGCATTCGAATAAGAATATCAAGTAATTTGATGAATATCTAGTGAGCGCGTAGGCTTTCATCTTCATCCTTTTTAGCTTACGCTAAAGCGACCGTATACTTTTGAGGTATAGAAGCAGTGTGGTAGCAAGGGTAGAATAAAGCAAAAAATCCACCTCCACTCTTCCTTACACAAGTGGATGTGCAGCAAAGCTGTTGACGACGTTAGACAAGCACCACCACCACAAACGACCTACGTCACGCGCGCATGCACGCGTCCACAAGTGCAGAATACATCCTCATTTTTCTAAGCCCTACACCAGCGCAAGTGCCTTATTCAACTAAATTTTTCAACGTATATAGAGTCAGAAAATTCGTAAACTACGACTAACACTCAAGATGCAGACAGGATAGCTTCGGATCGCAATTCGAATGTACGAGAAAACGTAATTATGTTACAAATACGAAGTCCCTTTCCAGCCGCCGTTGGAGGCCTGTTTCAGCGGCCGCAGCTGCTAGGTGGTGCTACTCTTTTTGGGTGAGCACGAGCCCACAAAACATTCTGACCAACTAGAGCCTACCAGCATGGCTGTAAAAGTGATTGTGTCATCGCATGCTTCCACAAAACAAAGCTGCTACTTAACACGAGCTACACTTCATGTAATTAGTCTTCGTTGCGCATGCCCCCGAGACTGCTTTTTCCGGACTGCTTTTTCCCAAACTCCGATAACATTGTTAACATGTCTGCTGTGCTCCTGAACATGTGTCTGCTCGTGCACATGTCATCGTGAGCATGTCAGAGACCTGCTCCTCTCCTGCAGCTGTCATCGGTGAAGTAGTGGTCTGGTACTCGAACGAAGGGAAAATTGCAGCCGTGCACCTGAGCCATGTGTGCTGCAGAGTTTTGATGTGTGCTACTGCATCCAGTGAGTACTTTTTTAACGTGCCCGCCAGGCGGCTATCAATGCCACCTCTATAGGAGGCGGGGGGCACTACGCTTACAACCAGAGCGTTAGCATGACTGGTCAATGTAGCCCAGCCATTATTATAGACGTGCGTGTGGTTGCACCTAAAGGTACATTATTTTCGTCCGCTATTACAGATTATCCCTACCACGTTTACCAGTGCATTCGTTATCAAAATGACAGCAACAACTGCGCCGTGATGGAATTTCGAGTTCTGTCTTTCAAAGGTGAGATTACCAAACAAAGCACTTTGCTGCGTAGTCTAGAATTCTCCTTTACACAAAATGGGTGATACCTGTACCAGATGAGAATACACTTCAGCGATCCTAATTTGTGCCCTCTAGCATACATTTCAACATAACAAATTGCACTTCGCCGGATATAAAGGTTGTAAACAGGGATAAGGTGCCTCAGAAAGGCTGGCCAACGCTTCGATAGGAGGACCTAAGTTCGTCAAAGGCGGCCTGGCCATCCTCGGCATGTTAATTTGAAAGGGTTAGTGCAGTGAAGTCACGTGCGGTTGTTGTCGGTGGCGGTTGGTTATAAAGGGAAAGACTTCAGAGTTAATAAGCGCTGTCGCCTGACGTCTGTGAGCGTGGTTCCCAACACGATGGGACAAGGGCGGTAGAGTGGGAACGAGGGGAGAAAAGAAAAGAAAGAAAAGGAGAGAAAAAATAGGGTAGGGGGACACCACGAGGAAAACAAAAGCAGAAAGAACAAGAAAAAAAGATAGAGGGCATGTGAGGGCTTTGGGGAAGCGAGTGGTTAGGGATCATTCGAGTGTGTCGTTGGCGGCATGTTTTTGTGGTATTATAAAAGCCGGTCAGGCGGTCAGTGCGCGAGTAACACAGAAGACACCCCCTAAAAAAACATGAGTTGAAAGAGTGACTTTAGTAGCATAGCAGCAATGCGTCGAGTAATTTTGAAGTAGTTAAGATGGCGACAAGGGGTCTGGGGCGCAATGTATGGGGTAACTGGAAGGCAGCAGCATGGTCTTTCAAGGGACGTTAACCCCAGTAGTTCAACGTAGGTGCCGTTACGGCGGTATACAGAAATGACGATACCCTGTGTGGCTGAGGCACCAAAAAAGGTATAGCGACGTCTGGGACTTTTGAATGTGTTGGTGAGGGTGTTTCAAAAACTTATAATAAGAAACAGACCAAAAAAGAGAGGGGGGAACCGAAGCCGCAATAACAAATAGGAGGGTCACGTGCGCAGTAGCGGGCGGGGGCAGGTGTACATGGGAAAAGAGGGTCGTACAGTTGATATAAACGTAAACACATGAAAGAGTATATTAAACTGAGTAGTAGGCCGGAAAAATTTCTTGAAATGGAGGAATAGGTGAGGTTACGAATTAGGGTTAGCTGGTGGCATAATGTGGTTTTTGTCTTGGTGGATGGTAACCCGTTTTGTTTTATTTAGACTACTCACGATTGGCAATGGCTGTTGCTCCCGTATAGCTTGATGGCAGCCAGTTGCAATGCATAACTCTAGACCTAATGGGTTAAGTTGCATGCATTGGTGCATCCGTAGCATTTGCCTTCTTTGCGTAATATGTCTGCAGTGGAAGCATTCCTAGAAGATGGACCGCAACCCACTTCGACCGCGCAAGAGCTTAGGACCATTTTTACCTCCAGATATTTTTAGTACACACGCTCTGAATAAACCTTCACTTCGGAACGCCTTAGGCGGTATATACCTCTTATGGCAGGTGCAAGGAATTTGTATGCACCTGCCACCTCTCTCTCTCTCTCTGTGTCTGTCTGCCTGCCTCTCTGTCCGTCCGTCCGTCCGTCCGTCCGTCCGTCCGTCTGTCTGCCTGTCTCTTTCTCTTTCTCTGTGTATGTATGTGTGCCGGTCGGTATGTCTGTCTGTGTCTACAACCGCTTCCCCGCCAACTCGGGTCACAGGATAGTACACAGGGAAATAATTCGAGAATCGGGCTAATGTACTGAGGCAAACGGATTCGGAACCCGTCGTCAACTCAACTTACATGGTGGGTATGTGACATTGGGTATGTGGTACTCATCTGTTACCCCTTTCACGACAACTTTTACTTGGTATGTGCCAGTGCTTATGTGTCGCTCTTCAGTAATATTTTTCACCACAGCAAGAGCCAATGTGTGCTTTAAATTAAGCATTTATTAGACTTCAATGTAACTCTTTGATGTCAGTTTGGGTGTCGGTGAATTAGAATCTAGTTATGTCCCTGTCTTCAACGAATCTCTTTACCATCAACTTGGGAAACCGGGTATGTGCGACGTTTTGTGTGGCGGAAGGTATGAGTATCTTCCATAAACGAGTTTCACGTTAACCTGGGTCCCTAGGTATCTGCTACAGAGCATGTCCCGCTCATTAATGTCAAACACAATTACGGCAGAAATCATCTCAGGATTACTGTCGCCGGTAACGTGAATAGCAATCGAGCAACGTAGCGATACACCATATTCTTGAAGTCACGCTTATTTAGCACGTGTAGCAGTAATTTCAGACTTTCGTCACTTCGGCTATATGTCGTACACTCCGATATCATCCCACCTTGCAATGGATTTGACTTGCGATGTTCACACATGATTTTGGAGGTATGACAACGACTGCATGACGGCGCCGCTGCAACGACGATGGAATGAAGAAGGATTGAAATTGATTGAACGACAAAGGCGCATAACAAAGAATGCACGACGACAATGAGATACTGACTCGAAAATGATGACGGTGGTGTAATGACTACAACGTGACGACGACGACGTGAGGACAGTGACGTGGCAAGACTGTGGGACGGCAGTGGTGCGACGACGACGTTATTACGACAGCCCGATGAAGCAGCGAGAATGGCTTCGATGGCACGACAAAGACGACATGAAGAAGACGGCATGAAAACGGATGCATGATAGCGTCTCTGTGACAACGATGCAATGACGGTCGTGGCATAACAACGGTAGCACAATCACGATAGTTGCGATTGAATGACGACTGCGTGATAACGATAAAATGGCAAAGAATGACGTCAATGAAGCGACGAAGGTACTATGACGATGAGGGCATGACGGGAGTTGCACATCTTAAGCATTGTGATAACAATGAAACGGCCGCTACGGCATACCGACGAAGGCATGACAAAGAAGCACGAAGACCACTGTACGACCACGATGCAGTGACGACGGCACGAGAACAATGGGATGGCAACGAATGCATAATGGTAATGTCAGGACGATGACTGTTCCACGAAGCCTACAATATGACGGTGGCGCGACTGTGATTGCATGAGCATATTCGAAAGATGACGCTGGAGTGACGATGATGGCACAATGACGAAGGCATTACGACAATGGCCTGACGGAGGCGGCACTGCAGCAGTCTGACGATGACGGTTTCAGAAAGGTGGCATAATCAATACTGCATAAAGACGTATGATTACAATTGAATTATGAAGAATGATTCAGGTCGACGGAAACACGAATGCGGTATACCGTCGATGGCGTAACGACGATGGGATGACGTTACTGAAGCGATGACAATGACAGAACAACAGTATGACAATGACCACATTACGACGACCATGTGACGACCAAGGCGCGATGATGACGGCAGACGAGAGTCGGATGACAAAGCTGAACTGACGACAATGCAACAACACACCTCCCCCCGATGCTTCCCCCTCCCCGAACCCATTCCTAGTGAATCAAGACACTGGGCAACTGGGAACGCTGGGTCGGAGAAAGAGAGAGATGAAACTTCATTGTGTCCTTGATGGGGTCTAGGGATGGCAGGGGTTGGGAGAATAACTCCCAGTCCCCCCCTTCCTCAAACGACATCCAGTCCTTGATTTCTGGCGGCGTCTTTGGCCACCCGGACGGCCCAGAGCTGCTCTTTTAGGTCCAACCTGGCAGCAATGTCTCCCATTGCTTGGCCGTAGTTATGATGCGTAGAATGCTTGTGCGGTGGGTGTTCGTGGGTGAGGCTTTGGGCTATCGCCAGATGATGTGATCAAGGTCTGCGCAGGCGTCGCACGCTTCGCAGAGCGGGGAGTATTCATCGGAAAAAATGCGGTTGTATAGTACAGGGTTTGGGAAAGTATGCGTCTGAAGTAGTAGCCAAGTGGGAGATTGAGATTTGTTCAGGCTTTTGTGTGTGGGGGGGAGGGTAGTGTACTCGTAAGCGCTCTCTGCGGTAGTGATGGAGGATTTCTCTGAACGTGACTATTCGGTCCCGCGCGTGACAGCGATGCCTAACAGAGGGCCGGTCAGGATCGGAAGAGGCAGGAGAAGGATGATGCGCCGGTGTGAGAGAGCTCAGACGGCAACGTGGGCAGCTTCGTTTCCAGATGGACCGGTCGTAGAAGTTGGGACCACGTCAGCATGTTGAGAGTCAGTTGACGAAGCTGCACTGACAATGACGAAACGATCACGAAGGCATCATTATGGTGGTGTGACAACGAATGCATGGCGACTGTATGACGACGATGCGTGACGGTGGCCGCAAGAACTCCCGGATAAGGAAGCTTGAATGACAGCGATGCAACGACCATGACGGTATCATGACCAAGAGCCCGTACTTAGTGGCCCATGCTATTTGACAGCTTGGTACCCTGAATAAGGGTAGAAGGCGTGACGACTACGGCGTGACGTGAGTAAGATATATCACGAAGGTGAAATGATGACTCCTTCTTTCTGGATCCTTGACAGAATGAAAATAAAGATTGATTGATTGACTGATACCTAGTGGCCCAAGCAGGTAGGCAGCCTGTGTCATAGTCTCAAGGTAAGCAGATAGATAGATAGATAGATAGATAGATAGATAGATAGATAGATAGATAGATAGATAGATAGATAGATAGATAGATAGATAGATAGATAGATAGATAGATAGATAGATAGATAGATAGATAGATAGATAGATAGATACATAGATAGATAGATAGATAGATAGATAGATAGATAGATAGATAGACAGATAGATAGATAGATAGATAGATAGATAGATAGATAGATAGATAGATAGATAGATAGATAGATAGATAGGATCGAAGCATCTCAAGTTGGCGAAGAAATCTAATTGCAATAGAATAAATTTCTGCCATGCTGGGTGGAGTCTAACCCACGTCATATACAGTCAGGCAATCTTGTCCGAATATATGTGCACACAAGCGCCGCGTACGGTTTCGCTGCGGCGATACTACACGGCGCAGTGTGTCGAGAGGGAAGCGTATGCGTTGCTTAGAAGCCTCACACATGACCCATTTCGGAGGGTACAATATGTGTGTCAGTACTTTCCTTCAGCGCTAACGGCTTTAATGTCGACAGTCATCATTAAAATACCCCTGACATAGTTTCTCCTTAGTTTATCACACAATTTGACCATAACATGTATTGAAGGAGAAGTCAGCTCTATATTTTTTCATGGCTATTCTTGGGGCAGGAGCAGCAAAAATTCTGGCGACTGCCTTAAGCAGTGGTACCGAATATGAAAACCCGTGATTGATTGCACAGTTTGATGTATTGCCTTCTTTCATGATGTCAAAAGAATGTCAACGCTTAAAATGAAAACTGCATTACATCATTCAGGATGAGCGAATGTCTGATGCGGACTTTACGGCGTCACATAAATTCAATTTGACGGAGATGCACGTTGTTCAGTTTTCAAAAAATCTTTAAAGACGATCTTTAGAGTAATACACGCAGGATCTATATTTCAAGCCTAAACATCTAAGGGCAGCTAACTTAATTAAAGAAGATCGCTGTTTTACACCTTACTTTTTCTATTGCTCTAGAATATGTCATGTTTATATTAGGAAATAATTTTCCAGAATATATTGCTAAATTGAGTGCTATTTGAGTATCATAGAAGCTCAAAAATACCGTAAATAGCGAAGTGCACGTTTCATCATAATGAAGGTTTTATTCTGTGATGAATTATTCCATTTATTGTATGCGCAAAACAAAGCTTTTATTTGTTTTACGTGGAGAGGTGTGAGCAAATAGATTTTAAAATATTGTTACGCTATATTTACTATATTTATAGGCGAAATACCATCATCAAGTTTATTTTCTTCACCAAAAACACGGTCAAAGCGAAAGGAGCACGCTAACGTACAAGGTGAGATGCAAACCTACAAGTAAGATTACGCGAATAGTAATGGTTGAGTGCAATACACTTCTCAGCACGGATATATATATATATATATATATATATATATATACATATAGCGTATTCTCATTATATAGCAATTGCCACTCCAGAACATTTGAGAATCAAATTAATACTGATAAATTGAACACTGGTAGCGGTCATTAAATGCCAGTGCTGGAGCATGCGCTGAAAAGTGATGGCAAATTTTTATATCTCTATGAATTTTGTTTTTCTTGGCACTGCCTCCGCAAATTGCGTTGGCAGACATGCACTAGTTCATCATATGTTAATTATAGCCCCCGTTTCTTCTTCCATTCCTCAGAGTGCGAACCCGCGAGTATTGATCTCTAAACAGCCCGAGCGCAGCGCGGGAGGCAACACCTGTTGGTTTAATTTTGGGATCTGCCAGTTTTACATTCTTTACACATCTAGATTATTCCAACCGCAGCTAGTAAGACTACGCTCAAGTAAAACTCTTGCTTGGGCTAGTTGGTTCATACTTGAATGAGTAAAGAGCAAGGCGCAATAGACCAGGACAGAAGCAGAACGCAAACGATAGGACCGGCGCCACGCGGAGTTTACTATTTTGCATACGCGCCTGACATGCCCAGAAGATGATTCCAAGACTCCGAAGATAGACTGTGCTTCCAAAGACACCAATTTTCTCCTCAAGCAATACGACACCGCTCGAGACTGGCACGCTGAGACGGTGATCAAGTTGATGCACAAAATGGCTGGATTGGTGCAAAAGCTTCGTTAAAAAAAGGGCCCAGTGTAGAAGAAATATGCTCAAGTAAGACACTTGTTTGGGCTAGTTGGTCCATGCTGGAATGAGTAATAGACCAGGACTGAAGAAGAACGCAAACGCGAGTCCCTTCCACGCAATAGCACCACCCCCCTCCAGCAGGGGGACTATTGCGAACGATTCTTCTGCACTAAAGTTGCCGTTGCTGCACAGAGGCACAAGTTCCCGTATCATAGCAGGGAGCAGGTAACATATTCACAATGACCTTCGTTCAATGTCCCGCCTTTATGCAGCCAACGAATTTATTTCGTCTACGTAGAACAATTTTTTTCCATGTTTAATGTTTATCCACGTTCCAGTTCTTTAAACTGACCTCCATTGCTGCAGCATTGCACTTCGTTCCTTCAGCGAGCAGCTCATTATACGTCTATGTGGTGGCGTATTTTGATACTAAACCATCAAATGGCCCTTTGAGCGAGAAAGCCGGTGTCTCTATCAGCGAAACGTCACCTAAGTTCCCACTGGTGGCAACGCCACGCCGCGTGAATACATCGACGGAGCAGAGCGCGCCAAAGGAAACACGCGCGGCCGCGCTGGCATGCCAGGTGTTTTTCATAGGGGGGAGGGGGAGACGTCACCGCGATGCCACCTGACTCTCGCTCTCGTTTTCGGAAGCCTATGTTAGAGCTTCCAGATAACTACGGTAGGAAAAGCATAGGCGGTAGGGGGCTTCGAACCTACGACCGCACACTCAGAAGCCAAGTGTTTGGCCCAGTGGGCAAAACCGGCACTTACTAGAAAGCAGGCCTGTGGGCTCTGCTTTATGACATGCTACTTAGAATGCCATTTTAATTGCCAAGCAGGTCGTGACGAACGCGGTGACGTCAAAATCACCACTGCTTATGGATGTCGGGCAAGGTAGCATCACGTCACAGATCGAAGTGCACCGTCCTTGGCGTTGTCCAAGCTTCTCAACGCGCTTGCTTGCCTGTGAAGAGTTCATAACTCGAAAGACCGCTCAGTGGCATTGAAGTGGACATTAATGTTTTCGTATTGTCAACTCATAAGTGCATAGGTGTCCTCTGATGTTCTTTCTTTAATTTGCTGTTCTTGTGTGGCCCTAAAGCACTGGGTGGTTATCGTTTACATACTCCTCCATCAAACCAACAAGCATCTGTGAACTTAATTATATGCTTGTATCAGATGACACTACCCCGTGGCAGTACCCCGTGACACTTCCCCGGTGGCACAGTGTCGTGAAGCCGAACGGGAACGCGCGGCGATAGGGCTGACAGAGGCCGAAATAGTGGGCGCGAGCGGAGATACTCGTACTCGTGCGCAGGTGTTAAACCGGCCGCTGTCATGTTACCGGGAAGAACATGTGCAACAGACCCAATGTTGAGAACTGCAAGCCAAGTAAAATTATCGGCAATGGTGACAATGGCACTTGGGAGTGCGACACCATGCAGTAGAATAACGTCGACAAGCGCAGAGACGATGTAGTCGCCATCAAGAACATGTGGTGGAGCGTTAAAAGGTAGAGCAGTAGCGGTTTGAGGCAGCAACCGGGCGTATTCGGCAGAACCCAGCGACGGATGCTGTGCATCAGAAACAAAGTAGTTGGCAGAAGGGAAGTTCAACTGCAAGACACCTGTAGCGCAGTTTCTTAGGGCAGAATGGGTCGAAAGCTAGTCCAGCCCACAAAACAGGTCATGCGGACCGCGCTCTAACACAATAAATAAGAGGGGGTTTCATGGCCGGCAACTGTTGCTCGTGCTGTACGCATGCCGACAACCGGTGGCGTACTGCCATCCACAACACGAACTGTGCAGGGTACGGCAGGCGTGAGGACCTTTGTGAGTCTTTAGCCAAGGGCGCCATTCATTACAGGCATCTACGCACCGGTGTCAACGATGCACTTGAGTGGGACTCTATTCATCTCAACGACTAATATACTTCCAAGGGTAGGCAATATGATGAGAAGGTTTGCAGGACGGGTTGTTGAGGCAGCGTCACCTCCGAGAGCTGCACCGACTAGTTTTCCTGTGGCACCAATAGAGTGGAATAAGAGCGGCGGGCCTGCGATGAACGAGACCAGCAACTTAGGGGCGATGTGGACCGGCTGGTTCGGAATGTCGTAGGTACGTTGTCGGTATTCGTAGATGAAGGACGCGCAGAGAAACTGAGACCACCTTGATTTGGGCGGTCGAACGCGAAGCTACACCTAGGGGGAGATGACCATCGACTGCGTCAATGACAAGCGACATATCCAACACCAACATATGTCCAACATATCTCTAACAATTTAAACAAATTACCAGGTCTCTTAAGATCTCTCTGAAGAGGTAAACGGCGAATACCTACGGTTCCTCCTGTTGAGATTCACCTGTTTCTCTTTGCCACTTCGCTCGTTCCTTTACTCATTACTGCTCACTACTAAGTATTTTGAGTCATTTGTAATCGATTGTGTTCATCACAAGCCGTCGTTGGACATGTTGGTAATATTGTTACGTGTGGAAGGACCTCCAGGAGCTGCAGTGCCTAGTTTTCCGGCTGGGTCCGGGAGGTAATAGGCGGCGAAGAGAAGCGGCGGGGTTGGGGCGAACGAGACTGGTGGCGTCGAGGTGAGGGCGAGCGGCTGTAGCGAAGGTTCGGAGCAGGGGCATCAGCGGTAGTGGGTTCATGGCGGGTGGCATAGGGTACAGGAGGTCCAAAGATGCGGGAATAACTGGCGGCGTAAGTCCGAGGAGGTGGTGGCCATCGGTTTCGGCAGTGACGAGCGACGTGGCCGATGCGATAGCAGTGGAAGCAGATCGGCCTGTCATCATGGGTACGCCATTCGGACGGGTTGCGGCGAGATGTGGCAGAAAATGACTGCGGTGGACGAGGGGGACCGCTAGATAACTGGGGAACGCTGGGTCGAGACGTGGAACACACGGTGTTCAGACCCATGTTTTCAAATTCCTGAGTCATCGCAATGGTGGTTCCTGGCATATCAGGAGGCGTCGTGGAGAAGGCTGGCGAACAGGCGGCCTCGAGTTCGCAGATAACAATACGGGTGACGTCGCCGCAGGTGGTGGTCTGACGCGGTCGACCCTGGCATGTCGACGTAGCAGCAGTGTTGGGTAGCCGCGCAATGTGGTGTGCGATACGGCTGCTCTTAGCCTGTTCAAGGCTACGGCATTCTTTTATAATGGCGTCTATAGTCGAGACGTTGGCGAAAACAAGGAAATTGAAAGCGTCGTCGGCGATGTCTTTCAGCACATGTGCCACTTCATCTGCTTCGGACATATTATCGTCAGCTTTACGGCATAGAGCCAAGACATTGAGGATGCAGGAAACGTATGGCTCTGTAGATGACTGAACACGAGATGCGAGAGCCTTTCTCGCGGCAGCCTTGCGCCCAATGGAGTCGCCGAACAGTTCCCGCAGCTTTTCTTTGAAACTGCCCCAACTGGTTATTTTGTCATCAGGCGTTTGGTGCCAAACGCGTGGGGTGCCGCCGAGATAAAAGATGACATTGGCGAGCATAATCGTTGGGTCCCACCTGTTATTAGCACTGGCGTGTTCATACTGCTTCATGCAATCGTCGACGTCCTGTCCCTCCCGGCCAGAGAACATACCTGGGTCATGATGTGGGGCAACCGTGACGATTGGAGCCGTCGGACAAGCCGAAGCCGTTGCAGAGGCGCGCTCGTCACCGGGGAGCATGGTGACAAGTTCGGTGGGCCGACCGCTTCGGAGTTCCGTGGTGAGGACAGGGAAGGCTGACCTCCACCAGAAATATTGCGTGTTGAAAGACACAGACGAAGGATGCTATTTACACGCTATTTACACTGGAGCCAGGAAACCAGGCTGACACTCGCTCGTGCCAAGGGCCCCGACCAACTTCTTTGTCGTTCTCGTGGCGACTCGTCTCTTGAGCATCGCTCCATGATATCGTAATAATATCACTGTCATTAGTAGTCATTACAAGTCATTTCCATCATTGTTAGTCATTACTGGTACTTACAAAGCATTTTGAGTCATTTCTAATGAATTGTAGCCGTTAGAATTCGTCGTTAGACATAGTGGTAATTTCGTAGTCATTAGTAGTCACTACAAGTCATTTCAGTAATTATTGGTCATTACTGCTCACTAGTAAGCATTTTAGTCCATTGTAATCAATTGTAGTAATTACAAGATGTGGTTAAACAAATTAGTCATTTCGTAGTCATTAGTAGTCACTTAATTCATTTCCATTCATTACTACACATTTTTAGTCACTTCTAATTAATTGTGGTCATTACAAGCCATCGTTACACATATTGGTCATTTCGGACTCATTAGTAGTCATTATTAGTAATTACTAGTCATTTATAACCTCTACCAATCTCTAACCGAACGTCATCATTCATTAACTTTCACTATCAATCATTTTTCATTCTTTATTCGGCCTTTAGTCTGTCTTCTTATGGCGTGATAACGCTTCGGCGGATCTGCTGACATAAAGTTCAACATGAGCCTAGGCAGGGTTTCGCCTTAATAGGCCTGTCGGCCGGGTTACGACGGCGAGTTGGAACCGCTGAAAGCGGGAAAGCAGTTGTTGGCGGGGCCGGTCCTGACTGACAGCGGCCTCACAAATGGGATAGAGAGACTGAAGGCTTAAATTTCCTATCTCTTGTCTCACAACGGCATGTATAAGCGAGACAGAGGATTCGCTGTCTGGGTAATGCTGACGAGGAACGGCGGGAGACGGGAGTTCGGGACGAATTAACCGAGCAAAATTTTCTTGTCTAGACAGAGGAGATACACGTGGCTGTTCCTCACACGAAGAAAGTCGAAGCTATTGAACTGCTCTGTAATGCGGCGACTCTTCATCAGTCCGAAATTACGGCACTCTTTGATGATCGCGTTCACCGAGTCATAGTTCTTGCAGATAAGCAGGTTGAATGCGTAATCTGCTTTGCCCTCCATGATATGGCCAATCTTGTCTGTCTCGTTCATCTATTTGTCAACCTTACGTCACAGAGCGAGGACCTCATGAATATTCCCCATGTAAGATTCCGTCGGCATTTGAGCACGGGTGGATAGCTTCTCCTTCGCTGCAAGCTGACGGTGAAAGGGCATTCCAGAGAGGTCCAGAAGCTTCTGCTTGCAGACGGGCCAACTTGTTATATCATGTTTGTGGGTCTCGTACCATCCTAGCGCTGTGTCTTGGAGGTAGAATATCACATTCGCGAGCATTAAAGCTGCGTACCACCGATTATTTTCGCTTAAACGCTCATACCAGGAAATACTGTCTTGAAGGTTCCTAGGTCTCGCAGCTGGGACCGCAGAAGCGACGTCAGAGTCTGCGGCACCGGAGGTAGGTGGTCGGTCTTTGTGGCGCTTCGGTCGTTGATCATCGTGTCAGCGCTCACGCTGCGACCACTGCGGAGCTCCGTGTTGGTACCCAGCACCTCCACCAATATGTTGCGATGATTCTGAAGGCACCAGCTGACGCTAGAACATGGCGGCCGAAGAAGCCCAGCAATAATAGTATTTCTTCGTCATAGTCTCTTGTCTGCGTGTGCTGTCCTGCATCGTCACAATATAAATGTCTTTAACAGTCGTCTCTATGCAAAACACAAAAGTATTTTACCTTGGTTAGGGAGTTATACATTGTTCACGCTGGAAGGCTGTTTCTCTCCAATATTAGCATTTGAATGAAGTCATACACTGCCATTTGAACACCCCTTGTTACCTGGGATTAGGCGCCTTTTATAATTCCAGGCTATTTAAACTAATAATATTTTCTATTCCAGTATTCAAGTGGCACGAACTTCAAACAACAGCACCGGACACTCCTATGACGTCTGGGAACGATTGTTTGATGGCGCTTAGCAAACTGGCCAAAATCGGCTTAGTAAGGACAGTATACTCACCAGGATGCAAGAGGCGACGCAAAGCCGAGTAGGTCGGACGGCTTTCGAAGACGAAAACTCCTACAAGAAATACCCCAAGACAAGCGCGAAAATAATCTGATTTTCGGGACTACTCTTCAATAAAGAATATGTTTTCTTAAAGGCGGCAGTGGACAGCATTGGCGTCGCATTACCGTTCGCACTTTTGAGAGTGCACGGTGTAATGTAAGCGAGTGAGGGGATGTTTTCGGACAGCACAGACCCTGACCTTGATATAGATCATTGAAATTGTGCCTCTAGTCATGGCCAGATGTATATCAACTAAACTTACTACGTTGTCTTGTATTACTGTTGCAAATATCTAGTGCTGTGTCTTTTTTACCGCGAGAAGCAATACTGTACATTGGCTTTAATATTCGGAACTGATAAATCATGAATAAATAGCTCAATTTTATTTCCTGAGAAAAGGAAATTTATTGTTGCGACCACAATTTCACGAATACTGCACAGTCTGTCTTCAAAAACTTTTAAAGAAATTAGGCGTTTCTATCTTAAATCTTGCTTCTGTTCAAACCTAACAAAGCGAGCGGTTGTCATAGTTCGACCTGGCCCTACAAATATTCTTAAAGGAATACTCCTTTTTCCGAGAATACTCATCGCTAGATTCCGCATCTCGCTTTCTCTCTCTCTCTCTATCATTTTTATTTTACTGATGCTCCTTTACTGATGTGCAAACCATAACAACTAAAAGTAACAAGTATAATATCGAAAAAATTAGGGGCCTTATTGCAAAAACTGGCGTCTCCCAACGCCTTCCACTGTGAAGCCAGCTTGTTTTTTGACACTGCATTGCACTGGGGGCTCTTGCGCTCGGTGGGAGTCACTGGGACACCGGTGAAATCACTGGCTAAGAGCTCGATCACACTGGAAGCCATGCTGGTTTCATTACTATGACGCTGGCGTGCGTTGGTTTCTGTTTTACACGCGCTGCTACTCGTTGGAGTTCGCTGCCTCGCACTGGAAACTGTGTTGCGTTTGTGCTGCACTGGCACAGTACGCAAGGAGTAAAGGCGCCAATATATATTAAATGCTTGATAGTATTTTATCTGCAGATACATGTCTGCTGTGCTGAATAACACTATACCAAGCATGAAATGCTTTTAGCTCCCGTTGTCGGTGACCTCCATGTGACCGTGAGTCAAAAGCCTGAGCCATTATCCGGGCACTAAAACGAGGACACCCGGGCACGTTGCGAGAACAAAACAAGATCATCGGGAGAACCAGTCAAAACTTAAGAAAAGGTTGTCTCTGGCCCCAGACCCTTTCTACAAGGCCGCATTACATAAGCTAGTTATTGCCCAAACAAGTTATAAAAATATTGCTTCCGTGTTCTTCCTAATGTTTTTTTCACAATATCACTCAAGCTGTAACTTCTAGTACGCTGATGTTCTGTCATTTCCAATGCCGACGTTTAAAAGGCAGATATAGAGACCATAAACTTCACTGCCATCTTTTGACGCTGAGACAGGCTCTTCTGAGCGCCAGTGGTGTGTGAGTTACAGGGCACGAATTTTGCGTCCCCTCTCGCACTGAAACACAATATTGCTTCAGGTGCTTTTCTGCTAGCTCGGCACTGCGCTCTGTCTCCGCGGCGTCTTTCGCCACCTCTGGTGTCGCCTAGCTGTGCAGCGTTCGTAAGGACTAGTGCACCGTAGGGCGTGGTGTGGTGTGGTGCGGTGTGACGCGGTGTGGTGCGCTGTAATTTGGAGGGGTGTGACACTGCGAACATTCACTATCTCCATTTTAAGACTGTTGGTAATATCATCTCCAACCGATCTGCTTGGCCGGCTGTCATTTCACGTTTACACCTACTCTCAATTACGGGAGATCCAGTCGTTTCTTGGATTCATGCCTTTTTCGTGTCGCAGCTTGGAATAAAGGTGCGTGAGATGCTCGATTTATGCATGCGCATGTGACACTGAAGATCACTTTCATTTTTTGCCTTTCCCTTTTCACTGTGCAGATTGCTACATTCTTGAACGAAGTAATGCAACCGAAGATAATGCCTTGTTTTCCAGTACATTTGTACGCAACCGATGACTGCGAGTTATCGCAGTTTTGTGGAGTCGACACGAAAAATGTTGCTGACGGACATTATCATACCCATAACAATGTCTAAGTGATTTGTGTGCTTCCACTTTTACTTGTGTACTGTAATAGATAACAGGCTGAGGCTGAAAAACAAAAAAAAAATGTAGCATTCGCCAAATACCCGCGCCGAAAACATTCGCTTCCACCGAAGGTAAAGCCTAGCGTACCTGCCGAGTCTCTCAACAAGCTGTCAGCCCGTCTGGGGTCAGAAATCAACAAGTCTAAAGAGGATAAAACAATCTATATTTCAGCATTCACATCGGTGTTTGTAAATGAAGAATTTTTTTCGTGTCTACTATGTCAGCACAAGAAGCGATGAGAGTCTATATGACGCGTTCAAGCATGCATATATGTGCTGGCGATAAAGCCTGCTAGTAACACTAACCTACGCTTCTCTGACGGAGACCTTTGATTACAGAGACGTGTCAATGCAAGCGCATTCTTCAACGAAAGAACTATTGCATTTCCCTTGCACGAAGAACGAGAAACGGGTGTCAAATCGGAAGTAAGAAGGCCGGCAAACGTCACGGGTTGGCGGTGTATTCAACACTTTTTTCGAACTTAAAATACCGATCGGCAAAGAAAATAAGTGTTGTGCTTCCTCCAGGGATACTATTGTATGCGGCCTGCTTTTTTTTATGATATAAAAGCAAGATTTACTTCTGGAGCAATATCGCAAAAAGTTGCAGCAATGCTGAAAAGGGTTTGAAGAGTAGAACAGTGCGGAGAAAATTGTATTGTTTTGGTGCGTTTTTTATCTGAATGATATTCTCAAACGTTAAGTTGCTACACCTTCGTGTTCATTGCCTTCCGTAAGGTTTTCTACCACTACGCAGGTTCTCCGAGGGTTTATGTGAATGAAGATGCCTATCATACCCAATTTGATATGGAAGAAATTCTGTTGCCAGCACTGTACACGTAGCGTTTTTAACACCCTACGTGCTGAAACAAATCCTTACAAAAATGGTTGAGAGGTTATTTAAATAGTATTTTCAACATCAACAAATGACATTGAAAGAACATTGGGGAACTGTTGAAACATTATTTAGGAAAATGTTGACAAGTGCCGATAATTGGCCCGCAACAATTTGTAGACGCATCATTGTAGCCTTTCTATTTGAAAGATTACTGACATATTGTTGAAAGTATGATGTATGTCAATGTTGAACGCTCATTGAAGCATTGTTGATTATGTGTTGAGTCTCAAAATTGAGAGCCCATTGAGGTATTTTTGAAATGTGGTGTTTGTAAATATTGAAAGCCCACGGGAGAATTGTTGCAGATCCGCTGAACATCAACACTCAAATTATGTTGAGAGCCCTTTATGCCCAGTGTGTATTTAGCAGTGTTTAAAATTGCACTTTTCTGAAAATACTGCAGAGTTATGTTGTGTTGCATATTATTATCTTTGATGTCACGTTGATATGTTTACTGTGAGAGAAGATGGAGAGAAATTTAAATACAGGTGCTTTTGTATTTCAGGCCTCTGTCACCCTGGGCTCAAAAACATGTCCCTGGATTGCCTGTAATAAACTATATTGCAAAGCTGTTAGCAGTACTGTTATGCCACTTTTTGAATTGTCAGAGTGAATGGTCCTCCACGAAATCAAGAGTGCTGAGCTGATGCAGACAAAAACCATTTTTCTAGGTGAAGTGTTTATTTGTAACCCAACATCGCTGTAAATGTACAACCTTTTGTAGTTTGAGAACATGAGAAACTTCTTTGAAACTATTGCAAAGTACAATCTTCCTGCAGCTTGACGCCATATAACAACTGAATACTGACAGGTGTAGTCTTTGTGGCCATCAAGTGAAACATATTTCCATAAACATATTTCCCAAAAGAAATCAATCTTAAAAAATGAATACCTAAATATATAAATGTACAAGCAGACTGATATGACTGTAAATAAGAACACAAAAAAAGGTACCTGCTTTTTCTATCAGGCAGGCAGTGGTCCTATTGCCATGGCGCGATTCGCTTGAGCTCACAGCACTCACTGAGACCTGATATAAAGGGAGGTTATATTTAAGGTTCATGGAATTTATTAAAGACTGGCTGTTGCAGCTAACATAATTCTACATACAGAGTGCCAAACATTACTTGCATGAGACATCAAGATACCGTACTCAGCTAATTAGGAAAACTCAGTTCTTAATCAATTTTTTACGTATGGTAGCCGGTAATTTGACAAGGTGTATGCAATTAGAATGAATTTCCAAATTGACACCAATAAGGCACATGCCATCAAACTGGCAGTAGAAATGCACTGTTGCTGCACTTACTTCTTTTAACAAAACGCACTGTTATGCATTGAAGCACAAAAGTAACTAAAATTCCCATGTACTTCGCTCACATTTATGGAAAAATCTCTAAACTGGCGTCATCCTGGAAATTAATTTCAAGTGAATATGTCTTTCAGACTACTGAATACAATTTGCAAACTGAAATATGTGCTGTGATGTTATAAGTGAATTAATAAGTTGTGCGAATCAGTTCAATGCTTTTCTATTTCTTGTGCTAGTAATGTCCACCTCTGTATAATCCAGCTCAAGAACAAGAATTACGCTACCTGACACAAGCAACTTAATAAAATCGGTAAAATTGAAAAAAGATCACTCTGTACAATCCTGATTTGTTGGTTGAATGGTGTGTGTCAATTTCAGTAAACCTTATCTACTTTTGAAACATGACAATCGCAATCAGTGATGCTCATGGGAGCAGTTTCTTATGCTGCATTGCTGTTGCATGATCCAGTTGTTTTTTCTGCCATGATAACGTTCCCGCGCAAGCCACTCCATATCAATCGACTTACTGATATTGACTGCTCAACATTTTTATCTAAAAAAAAAACTGCTTTCAGTGATGTGCTGGAATACTACAGAGTTATTCCTTGTGTTAGTTCCATTTCAATTTCGTTCACTGCCACAAAAAAACAATTCACAAAAATAATCTGGTTCCATGCAAGCAAAAAAGGCACATCATTGCGATTACCGCACATTTTTTGTTGCATTTTAAATTGAAGCCGACTTGCACGTATTAATTTTTACTCATGTATTTTACATACGAATAAATAATTTTTACGAAGCTATGTAAAATGCAGTTTTTACTGAAAAACTCTGGCAATGGCACATATGCAGTTGCAGGTGTGCGATTTCATGCGGAATGGACCAGCGTTTTTTCTACACCATAGATATAGCTCAAAACATTGCCATATGTTTACTAAAGTTCAAAACTCTTTACCCACATTTATTTATTTTTGCCAGATATCTTGGAGCATTTTGGTGACAGTTTAGTTTACCTGCTGAGCTGAACTAGAGGAGATCAATCAACATTCCTTTTTAAACGCACAGTGTCTATTGGTCGAGGCCTCCAAATTGTTTGCATGGATATATGGTGAAGTGATACAACTGCCGTTTGGCACTGTTCTTTTGGCTCCGTCAAATGTGAGTAAAATTGCAATACGTTAATTTAATTCGTAACGAAAAATTCAAAAGAGAAATTAAATACAGAATGGTAGCCCAGGTGATATAGTGTAGCCGAAGAATATTTGAAGCTCTGAAGGTTCAGCTTATCGCCTGTAAAGAAACTAAAATTCTCATCTTTTGCAAGAAGCTTCTTGTTCAAGGTAAAAACAGATTTGGTAGTTGGCCAAAAAATACGATACATAATTGGATAGCTTTACATGTCTGCTATGCATATGGGAAGCTAAAAACAGAAGACGTTATTTTTAAATGCGAAAAATTACTTTTGAATTTTTGTCAGCACTTACTTTTCTCGGATTTGCGCACAAGCTCGCCGACCGGGAAAGCAGACGTCAAAACTGGCTTCGTCTGCAACACAGATGACAGAGAAGCGGTGTTCGGGTCTGCATTTTATGGCCAAGAGACACATGCTCTAACGCAATGAGGCTTGTGCTTGGTGTGGGCCGGGTAAACCCTACAGCCATTGCACATAAAATATCAAAACATGCTGAATTCCTGAGGAAGTCATGCAGTACTAAATGATGTTTCATGCATTTTCCAAAATGAAATATCTGCTGTTATGTAGACATTAAATCCAGAAAAAGCATTGATATTGTTCATACAAAGCATTTTAAAGCACATATCGCACTGCAATGTGACATACAGGGTGCAGGACACTTTGTGCCCTGCTCCTTGGAACCCATTGATGATGCAAGTGGAAAACACCTTCATAATTAAAATTGAAGGCCTACACGAGTATGAACAAATTCTTGTGGTGTTGCGTGTTACCACTGTTTCAGAGCCGGAACATGCTCATCTATAAAAGTCATACGTGCCGTGCTCAGTCCGATGTGTTCAGACGTCGTTGGTGACCACGTTTCGCGTTCATGTTAAAAAAATACCAGTGAAGACTGCGACGCTTGAAGTCACCTGCCTACGTAATGATAAAAAAGGCAGTCACAGTTTGTTGAGTAGTTTTTGTGGCTAATTAATTAACAATCTTTCCTTGCTAGGTGACAAAACTTCATATATTTATCCTGCATGCGTGATCCACAAGTAAACTTCACAAAAAATAATTGATCGGAATTATGGAATAATACCTTTCCGTAAGTTGTCACATACATAGCAGACATGTATGGCTATGCAATGATGGGTCGCATATAAGCTTTTGCCGGCCACCAAAGCTAATTTATTTACTTTCAACACGAAACTTTTTGCGAAACATTCGAACTTGACAGCTTTTTTAGGCTATCCACTGAACCTCCAAGGCTTCAAATATTTTGCAGCTATTCCAAGTAAAGCAGGCTGCGAGTCTATATTTATTGTGAGCCTGCTGCATTTCCCTGCGTTCGCAGATAAAAATTCAAAGTGTGCTATTTTGGCAGTCACACCACTTCATTCTCTTGACATGAAAACCAATATCTGGAATATACAATTTTCTATTGAGAAGAAACGTGGATCAGTGCCTTCTAGCTTAGCTGAGCATGAACGATAAGTTTTTCCAGAAATCTAGGAAATTCTTGCGAAGAAAAATAAATAGTGAGAACGAGTTCGGAGTTTCAACAAACAGAAAATTTTCCAAGTATATCTGTGATGGTCAAAACACGCTGGTTATTTGACGTAGAATGTCTCAGGTGTTTGTATGAAAGCAATTTTTTTTTCAAAAAGTTCTCATTGTACCTTATTTTGCATATCAAGCAATCAAATAATGGTTTGCCTAATTGAACAGTTTTTCACAAAGGAGGGTGGTTTGGCATGAAATGAGTCAAGATACTTTAACGATATTGTAATAAGGAAACACTATCCTTGCTGGAATTATATCAAAAACTAACATAAAAATGTAGTAAAATATAACAAAGCACAACCACTTGTATCCAGAATTGAGCCATCCAACGTGGGCTTTTCAAGAGACTAGCATAGTTGACATAAATCAATTTAACGTAAAAATGTCAAGGCATACAAACGCACCACAATTGTACGATCGTTTGAGAAATACGAATCGGGCTCTTCACTAGACTAACACAAACATAAATGAACACAAAAATTTCGACAACACTTTTGGTTTGGTTTGGGCTGACCAACTCTAACTCTTCAGAGGCTTTCTGTCCCACGCGAGAAGCGAGCAAGAGCTTTTTTACATAGGGCATATTGGTATGAGGAAATTTGCAAAACCCCCCCCCCACGTGAAGCCTGCAAAACAACAAAAATCCAGAAGAAGTATTTAAATTCTAAGGTACACATGCAAGAGTGTGGCATACAGTATGTCCTCATTTTAATGAAATTGATTTATGTATTTGTCTTGCTTTATTCCAACTTTCCATGGGTACAGCCTTCAAAGCCAGACTATTTTATTTATTTAAAGTGGCACAGGACTCCACTAAGTCTCAAATACAGAAAATGGCAAGGAGGAACAACTTACTGTAGCAAAATAACTTTTTGAATATCCTCAATGTTGCAGATGTGAACATTGCTTGCTTAGAAACGAAATGGTGAAAAGAGCTTCATGTCATTCGTGGGGAAACCTGAACTACTGACAACTAAAGTTATTTCTTGTAACTTTCATAATTCAAATGTGCAACACTTCACTGTGCTTTTCCATGCTCCAAATACAATACTGTCATGTCACTAGGCTTGAGTGTGGCTTCATGTGAATTTAGGCTTCACGAGTTCGCATGCAATTGCAATACTCCTCTCGTCTTGCAATGACTTTGGGCTCTATGCTTTAAAGAATATACCACTTACAGGGAAGTGTGTCTTCTGCTTCAACGACTCAACGACTGTTATAACGAGGATTCCCTGCAGTTGTGTACCAAGGTGGTCCCTATGACACATGCAGAACGTGACAGATGCGAATATATGCTTAGCCTTCTATGACCCATACGCCAGTGGACTGAATTCTTTAACCCTTTAAGGTTCAGTGCCATACATTTGTAACTGCGACGAAAGATACTGAAAAATGCGCCTTTTCTGAACAAAGCGTTGCCTAGCTTCACACTGGAGATGCTGCAACCTTCTGGGATTTCTAGAAAATATTATTATTGGGCTATTGCCCCCGGGATTTCTCCAAAACTGATTTTCACTTACCTCCTTGGAGGCTGTCATTGCAGTAGTTTGCGACTGTCACCAGTTTACGTAGTTTTCTATAAAACAAGATTTTGTAAGTGTCATTACACAATATCATGCTGCTTATCATGCATAGAAAAATAGGACGTGTAAAACTGCAAATACAAAAAAGGCTTTGCACCTAATTGTCACTTAAAAATTATTTAGTCGTTTTCTTCTCGAAAAGTCACACTGAAGACCTTCAATCTGCAATAAGAATATTAGGGATGTGGGAATAGTGATTTCTAGACCGAACTGAATAACGCCTGAAGCGAATCCAATATTGGATAGCTTCTCAATATAGAGCAGCTGATTTCACTATGTAAAATGATGTTCACATCCTAGTATTCTTAAAGTTAGCAAGTTTCTGTCATTTCATACTATGGTATGAAGAGCTGTCTATTAAGGGGAGACGCTCCTCAAGACAACTTTTACTTATTACTTGTCTTAGAGGTTCCAAATTAAATCAAGTATACAGTTTTCTATGCAGATTTCAAATATGGCACTACTTTTTGTGTAGCTGTTTTAGAGTTATGTGATGCGCAATGGCAAAGCATAGTCAGATTTATGGGCACTTCTTTATGTAATAAATTTTCACAAAAAGAAATATGCTGTAGCTTGTTTATCTCATTGTACATCGCAAAGTGCCGATATCTAGCCAAACAGTGAGTACAATTACTGAAACTGTGCTAAAGAATTATAACAGTTAAACTAATTTTCTCTCTCAATTCTCTGAAATATAACCATGTACTTTCGCAACATACTGCTCGGAGGCATCACAATTTCAAGTAAATATTAGCACTGCACATATCTTCAAGAGTCTGTATGCCAAATTTCGTTAGTATAAGACAAGTTTAAGTGTACAAGGTTATTTTCATGTGACTGTCACAAAAATTTGTGGAAATGTCCAAATTTTTTTATAGTTCCACTATTTCTGCATGCTGTTTGAACAGATATCGGTACTTCTCGGTCTACAAAGAGCTAAATAGCCTACAGCACAAAGCTTCTTGCGAAAATTTATTACACTATAAAGTGCGCACAAGATCACTCTATTTACCATTGTGTAGTGCTTAAGAAGTATAGCAGCTACGCAGAAACCAATGACATATTTGAAACCTGATTGAAATTCTCTATGATTGGGTGGACTTCAGATCTCTAGTACAAATATTAAAGACATGTTTTTCGAGGAGCGTCTGCCCTAAAAGCACAAATGGAGCAGCACAATCTTTCTTCACATGCACAGGGCTCTTCAGTAAGCATGAATGATTGCTGTACAGATCCAAAGTACAGGTACCTAACTAACGTAGCATTGTCTACTATTTGTGCAAGTTCTCACGTTTTATGTCTATACTATGTTCTTCAAGGTGAAAATTTACCGCATTTTGGCTCCAATTTTATGTCACTCGTGTTTTGAAATATTCTAATACTTATCGCATTTACACATCGGGAACATTCAAAGACCGAATCAAATAGGCCTCTATTCAATTGGTTATTCCAAAGTTTCGAGTATTTGCACACCCCTAAAACGTATATATCTCCTAAATTGCACAGACATATTTTTCCCTAAAATGTGATCCTCAACGGGTTAAACAAAAGCGAGAGGAACGCCCATTCATCTTTTTGATAAATTTAGGCCGATAGGCAACTTAGCGATGCTTCATAATAACCCTTTAAAGAGGCAAGTGAAGTAACGAAGCAGGAGATAATTCCAACACTTTCAGAATGGGAGTAGTGGACATGTGCAATGGTCTGTAAGACAGACAGACAGACAGACACAGACACAGACAGACAGACAGATAGACAGATAGATAGACAGACAGACAGACACAGACACAGACAGACAGACAGACTGACAGATGGACGGGCAGACAGACAGACAGACAGACAGACAGACAGACAGACAGACAAAAAACTTTACTAATGGTCGTGAGGAACAGCGTTAGGGTACCTCCCTTTTCAGGGAGTCCCTGTAGCCGTTGCGGGCCGCACCCCCATCGGGGTAGGAAGATCGTGGTCCTCCGCCGTGTAGCAGGCCCTCTGAACAGCCCATAGTTGCTCTGAGAGGTCGCCGCCTTTAAGCGCTGCCTCCCAGTCGGTTAGAGTGGTTAGCGATGAGCTGCGTAACGCAGGGCATTGCCAGAGCATATGGGATAAGGAACAGTACGCCCCCTCCCAGTCTGGACAGTGGGGTTCTACATTAGGCGCAAATTGACTGAAACGGCCCCTGGAGGGGAACGACCCCGTTTGTAGCATGCGAAATACCGACGATTGTGGTCTATTAGGTTTAGGGTGTGGTAGCGGAAAGGCCCATCGAGCGAGTTGATAATGTGCCAAGATTTCATGGAAGGTGAGAAGTGAATCCCTGTACAGTCCTAAGTCGCCGCCCGTGAGTCTACCTCAACCGCCGCGGTGTGTAAGACCTCGCGCACAGTCATGAGCCAACTCATTGGCGTTAACAACCTCAGAGTGCACATGGATTCCCGTATGAGCCGGGAACCATTTGATGCTATGAAAACCAGCAGCCCCCTCGCTGCCGAGGATGGCCTCCGCCTCCTTTGAGATTGAGTCGGAGGCGAAAGCTCGGGCTGCAGACCTGGAGTCTGTAAAACCGGTGCGAGATGTTATCAAGAGCCCTGGACAAGTCTAGAGCAAGGATGCCCCGCTTTCTCAACGGTTTATTTCGCAGCTCCCGCGCTGAAAACGATGACGCTGGCCATGATGATGAATATATACAGATGAAGAAGATGAAGGAGTAAAATAATGCTCACACAATTTCCCCCGCGCGTGGCAGCGGCCAACCGGGCCGCTGGTTACGCTGGTTATGGCGGGAAATTTAACGCCCTATGAAAGGCTTTAAACGCGAAACATGCACAATCTCTGCGGCACGGCAGCGGCCTTCCAAAGGCGGAATAACTGGAGTGGCACGATAGTTAACTGGCGAGGTCTGTTCCCGACCAATGTAGGGCCCGATAAAACTGGACTGAAATTTCTCGCACAATCCAGGAGCGCGAACTGGGGTCCACAGTAACACTTCGTCTCCTGGGTGGAAGGAAACGACACGGTGAGATGCATCATAGCGAATTTTGCGGTCTTGTTGACTGGCGTCGGTGTTGAGGCGGGGACGTTCGCGACACCGGGCAATGCACGAAACGAACTGCTCACACTCTGATGTGGACGAAGGTACGGGGACACCGAAGAAAGAAACGTCGAGGATAGTGAGCGGTTAGCGACCATACACAAGTAAAAAGGGCAAGTACCCCGTATTGCGTTGGACGGCCGTGTTGTATGCGAAAGTGACGACTGGTAGAATGGCATCCCAATTTGTGTGGTCAGGGTTGATGTACATAGATATCATGTCGGACAGCGTGCGATGAAAGCGCTCTGTGAGACCATTAGTTTGAGGGTGGTAGCTGGAAGTCGTGTTATGGATGGTATTGGACGCACGGAGAACATCGTCGAGAAGTTTACAGAGAACGGTCCTGCCGCGGTCACTGAAAAGGACACGTGGGGCTTCGTGCCGTAACAAGATGGCTTCCAAGAAAAAGGCTGCAACCTCCTCTGCGGATCCCGAAGATAGTGCGGCTGTTTCAGCGTACCGTGCCAAGTGGTCTACATCTGTGACAATCCATCGTTTAGCGCCGGTGGTTAAGGGTAGCGGTCCATAGAGGTCGATACCAACGACTGCGAAAGGAGCTTGAGGACACAGGACAGGTTGGAGCAGTCCAGCCGGAGGTGAGGTCAGTCGTTTGCGGTGTTGGCAGAGCGAACAGGAAGCCACGTATTTCGCTACGCTGGTTGCAAGTCCAGGCCAAGAGAAGCGGCTGCGAGCTCGCTCATAGGTTTTATGGAAACCATAGTGAGCGGCAGTGGGATCATCCTGAAAGGTCTCCAATATCTGGGAGCGAAATGATTGGGGAACGACAGGAACCCAACGGTGCCCTTCTGGATGAAACGCGTACCGGCATAATATAGCATTTCCGATGTTGAAGTTCTTCAAGTGCCGACGGAGCCGAGCGTTAGGTGTGCGAGATGATCCGCGAATACGTTCCATAACGGAGTGGCAGTAGGGGTCATTACGTTGGCTAGAGGCAAACGTATGATAATGGCTGGATGGGAGCCGGTCGAGAGCAACGAGCGAAGGGAATGCAGGCGACGCGCCCTGCTGTTTGCTCACGAAAGGTGGTAAAGAAGCAGCGTTTGAAGACGGTGGTGGGGGACAACGAGAGAGAGCATCGGCATCCTGGTGTTTCTTTCCAGACTTGTAGGTGACGCCGAAGTCGTATTCTTGTAAACGAAGCATCCAATGGCCGAGACGTCCCGTTAAATTCTTTAGCGTCGCCAACCAGCACAAGCCGTGGTGGTGAGTAACGACGGTAAAGTGGCGGCCGCGCAGATAAGGCCGACATTTTTGGACGGACCAAACAACGGCGAGACACTCTTGCTCGGTAATCGTATAATTTTTCTCTGCAGCTGTTAGCGTGCTACTTGCGTATGCAACCACACATTTTTCAGAATTTTGCTGACGTTGCAGAAGAACAGCGCCGATACCGTGTCCGCTGGCATCAGTATGTAGAACAGCAGGTGTGGTGTTGTTGAAATGACAAATCACAGGTTCGGACGTGAGGGCACGCTTGAGGGCGCCAGAAGAAGTTTGGCATTCGTCCGACCACACGTAGGGAGCTCGAGAAGGAAGGAGTCGATGAAGCGGCGTCGCAATGGTGACAAAGTTGCGTATGAAGCGCCGGAAATACGAAGCTAGGCCAAGGAAGCTACGCATGTCTTTCGCGCGTTGAGGCCTGGGGAAGCGGAGGACAGCGGTAATCTTGACGGGGTCGGGTCGAAGGCCCTCCTTGGTTGCAAGGTGTCCGAGCACTTTAATGGTTTTGCTGGCGGTGTGGCACTTTTTTGTATTCAGCTGAAGGCCAGCAGCTGAGAGGCATGTCAGGACTTCGTCGAGGCGCTGCAAGTGCTGATGGAAGGTCGACGCAAATATGATGATGTCGTCAAGGTAGCGTAAGCAACTCTTCTACTTTAGGCCCCGTAGTACGGTGTCAATCATCCGCTCAAATGTGGCGGGAGCATTACACAGGCCGAACGGCATTACATTAAATTCATAAAGTCCATCGGGTGTGGCAAAGGCGGTTTTCTCCTTGTCTGCTTCGTGCGTGGGTATCTGCCAGTATTCGGAGCGTAGATCGAGGCTGGAGAAATACTCCGCGCCTTGTAATGAATCTAACGCATCATCGATTCGGGGCAGTGGATGTACATTTTTGTGGGATATTTCGTTCAAGGCACGGTAGCCTACGCAAAATCGCACTGAGCCGTCTTTCTTACGCACCAAAACGACAGGTGACCACCAAGGGCTTGAGGATGGGCGGATTATGCTACGTTTTAGCATGTCGGCAATGAGGGTATCGATGATCTGGTGTTCAGAGGAAGAAACGTGATATGGCCGCCTGCGCACGTTGGAAGTTCCATCTGTGTGTATGCGATGAACCGTCACAGAAGTCTTTCCCAGAAGAGGAGAGTGTACGTCGAAGGAGTCTTTACGCTTGGATAACAACGCCAGTAACTCCCCCGTCTGCTGTGGCGTTAAATCGGTGCTGATGGTACTAGCGAGAACAGAAGCAGGGGCAAGACTCATAGCTGTGGGTGTTTGTGAAACAGCAGTAGTCGATGTAAGCGCAGAGACAGGCTGTGCGTCCAAGACGCACATGGGAGTGGCGCCTTTAGAAAGCAGAACTGGCTAATTGTTTGTGTTGAGTACAGCCAAAGTGGCAGTGCCGTTGGTAAAGCGAACAAGGCTGGGTGCCAGAGCAATCCCTTTGAATAAGCAACGGGCTATCGGTGCAACTAAAGCTCTTTAGGAATAAGAAGGAGTGCTTTATTTTGCTTGTATTGATTTTTAATAAATTTATATTACCCCGTGTCAGCATGCCTTGGAGGAAATCATTGATATTTAATGTTGGACCCGCAAAATGGAAGTCATGGCATCCGCGAAGATTATTTAAGCTCGTGTTTTGCTAATGTTAGTGACAAAATTACCATACAAATTAATCAAGAGCGGTCCAAGAAGACTTCCTTGTTGAACAATAGAATATGTCGATTTAATAGGGGACAGTTTGTTGTTGATAGAAACGGACTGTTTCCGGTATTTAAAATATGAAGTTAAAAGTTTTAAAGGTACTCCTCTTATCCCGCAAAGTGTTCAAGTTTTACTAATGTTGTGTCATCGTTCGAACTGTCCAATGCTTTTGAAAGATCAACACATATTCCAATAACAAACTGCTTTTCCTGAAGTGCTTTTAGAATAATTTCTTTTTGTGTTAAGAGGGCGTGTTCTGTCGATCGACCTTTGCGAAAGCCAACCTGACATTCATTCATCAAATTCATTTTACCTACGAAAGAAGAAAACCTAAAGTGTAGTAGTTTCTCCAAACCTTTAGAGAATAGCGGTAGAAGAGAAATTGGTAGGTAATTGGCCAGGTTATTTTTATCTCCGCTCTTAAAAATTACAATAACTTTTGAAATTTCCATTTTATGAGGAAAAACTCCGGTTCAGAGGCCTAGATTGTAGATATGAGTGAGTACCGGTGCCATCAAATCGGCTACCTATTTTACAGGTTTTATTTGTAAATTATCTATGTCCAGAGCTGCGCTGTTTATAAGTGAGCAAAGTGTTACGAACGTTTGAGATTCGCTCGTCGGGTTTAGTAAAAGGCTATTAGGTTTTTTTTTCAACCATATTGGTGGAACCAGAATTATGGGAGCTTTTCCCTAGATTCAGGAAAAAGTAATTAAAATCTTGTGCCACTTTATCACCCAATACTGATTGATCATTTAATTCAACTTCAGTGATATTTTGATGTGCCCGTCAATGGCGATGCGTGGCACCAGCGCTGCTGAAGTCCCCTGCAGTTGCTTGGTTCCTTAGTTATTCCGAGTAAATGACAAACAAGAAATGTCTTCTTGACATCACTGACGACTTGCCATAAGGATGAGAGGGGAGGCGTGCATGGGGACACGCTGCTGCACCTGCCAGTTTTGTCCGCGACGCACGCTAGCTTAATTCGCTCGGGTTTTCTTGGCAGCGATGCCGGCCAAACTGCGGTTCAGAGGCCGCTGATGCGTGCCATCTTTTCCTAAATATTTAATTCTTTTGCGCTATTTTACACCGTATGCGCTTAATTTACATAAGCTGTCATAAAATACAATAACAGCGCTATTTCGCACTGGTAGTCAGCATTTATAGAATAAAACATTCTTTTTGAACATGGACTCAGTGCTAGCTACCAATTTCATCAGGCTTCAACGTTACACTTCAACGTTTCGTGGTTTATGCAAAAATTCATAAGTGGTATGTAGGCTCAGTGTCTCACACGGACGGTATCGCAGATATGAGGGTTGCCAACAAAAAGAAAATTGAAAAAAAAAAGCTTGCTGACGTCGTCATCCGACAAGTGTCGCGCCAATATAGGAGCAAAAGAAGATGAGCAATTAATTAAGTTGAAACTCAAGAGAGAGAAATGTCAACATCTAGATCACACTTAACAAGGTTCGCAGGCGGTGGGGGAATACCACGAAACAGAAAAGCCTGTCTAATTACCTGCGGTCATAGGTTCATGTCAAGCGAAAATAGGCGCATAATTTCCAAGCCAGCGCTAAATTTGCCACCTGTCGCGAGACCGCGACGCAGCCCTCCCGATCATTTCCCTCTCGGTTGGAGACTACGTGCATTCAGTGCTTTGCAAAGGTGCGAGTACATTAAAATTCGTTTTCCATACTGCCTACACGCATGCACGGGGCCTACTAATTGCTTAAAATTCTGTCTTTCGTTTCAAGTGCATGCATAATCACTGGATCTGTTTTGGTCATCATCGTCTCCTGTTTTTTCCGAGCTTATTGGCGCATATATATATCCGGCGGCCATAACTTGCGCCATGTTTAGATGTTTTTTCTTTGGTGCAGCCAAATTAAAGATAACTAAAGGTCAGCATGCGTGCAAACCATTTTTTTTTCAACCTTGTTGGAGAGGTTTGCTGTGTTTGACATTACTTCATTCACCGGTAGTTTCTTTCTCATTTTTATTTTATTTTCGTTTCTCTGAGCAAGCTTATAGTTTTTTTGTAATTTTCAACGCCCCTAGCACTTTATTGCACATGGAGGGCAAATAAATTTCAAAAAAGCGCATGACCTTCAACTGCAGCTTATTTACCACCTAGTTACATCTAGACGTGATAAATATATATATATATATATATATATATATATATATATATATATATATATGTGTATATAGTGTGTGTGTGCGTGTGTGTGTGTGTGTGTGTGTGTGTGTGTGTGTGTGTGTGTGTGTCTTCGTGGAAGCACGGTGACTTGCGAGACATGATACGCACTTCTGAGGCAAGGTAAGTAGGATCTTTCAAACAGCACCTAAAGTAAAAAGTGGGACTATGAAGCCATATATTACTTTCCCTGAATATCTTTACTTGTGCTACAAAAGTTTGTAACACACATAGTGTTTGTCAGTGAAAATGCATTGCACAGATTGCCTAACACAGGTGTCAAAAAGCTTGAGCCTACACGGAACAAACAAAATATTGTAGTTTCATGGCACATACTGAAATTTCTATGAAGCAACACTTGAGTGGTGTGTGATGCATGTTTATCCAAGTAGCGGTGACGCATACAATTCTGTTTTGCGTTCGTCCTATGAAACGTGAAATCACCATCGATGATTAAGTTTGTCAACCAGAAAGGTCACATATTCATTATCGAGCAAGTTGAAAGATAATGCATTAAATCACTTACAAGGTATGCCGAAATAGAAACACTAAATAACGCGGATGGACTGTGTGTGACGTCTACGCAGCAATGTCTTAAGAAGGAAGGCGATGTATGATACTTGGCAATGGAGTAAAACACATAGTTTGCTATACTTAAGTATTCTATACCCCCTGTGTCACAGTCACACCTAAGTATTTTGTGGCCGCACATCTAGTAGTACATACCGAACCGCCACATGAATCAAAATCATGTAAATTGAGAATTGCTCAATAAACTGCGCTATTCGATTGGAAAGCCTGTATCTATTAATGATTCCAATTGCCCAACATTATGTGCTTAGGTTTTACGTACGTGTAAGTGTCCACCTGGGCGACATGTTCATAGTATGCTGTTGAACCTGTGAACGGGTGGGCTGGAGTTAGCGTGTCAGACCGAGCAAGGCACCGCCAGCTAATCAGCAATATGAATTTGTGCATGGTGCCTATAGTAAGAAGAATAAAATACAGAATGTCGACTTGCACCATCCTTGTGGGCGTCCTTACGCAAATGATGTGCGTGACTAAACGGAAAGTTTTCTTTCAAGCAGCACGTGAGGTATGCGTTGGCGTTTTATATGAACACGTTTACGGCATTACGAAACAATTGAACTTACTGCTTCGTGCAAAATATGCGCACTCATAATGCACTGTGCGGGCTCAGACATATATGTCGCGTTTCGAGGAAGAAAAATATCTGGCAAAATTAATGTATGCTCGGCATAGGGATTCATCAGAACGTGTACGACATGTATGCTTGCGTGTCGTTTTTTAAGCCCTAAAAGGTCGCTCCAGGAAATGATTAGAAGCCTATATGACTCACTAATTCTCCTGCGCTCAAGTAGTAAGGTTTCCTTGGAAAGCTAATACATATTTCAGCGCCTGTTATTGCCCAAACCCGCATCGAAAAGACTCGTGTAGAAAGCTTGTTATAGATGTCACCATGTCTTGGCGAGCCTATAAGTGCCTACTAAGAAGCCCGAATTATTAATTGAGCATTGTACTCGCGGTGCTGGCGTTGTGGTTATAGCTTTGTGCTCTAAACCCGGGGGTGCGGTATTGAATCCTGGCATTGGCGGCTGTGTTTCCGTATCCGCGAAATGCAAAAAAAAAATTGCCCCGTGTAATATGCACTGGGTGCATGTTAAGGAACCCCATGTGGTCATAAATAATCCGGGCTCCCTCACTACGGCGTACCTCATAATGAAATTGTTGTTCTGACAAGACAAACCGCAGAATTAAAAAAAATGTTATTACTTCTCCTTGGGACAAAATGGTCTCAACTTATCTACAGCAATGAAAGTGCGTATCCGTAATCAGCCTCGGCACAAAATAACAGATGGCGAAGAAAATCGATCCAACCCGCCGTGGTTGCTCAGTGGCTATGGTGTTGGGCTGCTGAGCACGAGGTCGCGGGATCAAATCCCGGCCACGGCGACCGCATTTATATGCGGGCCAAATGCGCAAACACCCGTGTACTTAGATTTAGGTGCACGTTAAAGAAAACCAGGTGGTCGAAATTTCCGGAGTCCTCCACTACGGTGTGCCTCATAATCTGAATGTGGTTTTGGCACGTAAAACCCCATAATTAATTATTTAAATAACAAAATCTATGCATTTGAATGACAGGTGATGCTTTATAAGGAACCTTATACTTATGTGCTAATGCTGGAATTTTAGAGATTCTGCAAGCGCGAATTAGAAAGGAATGTCCTTGAAAAATGCAGTTGCCCCTGCGCTATGCAATATCGCGTTAACAATTAAAATAATGTCCTTCAAGAATGCGCCTGAGCAAGGACAATCATGTTAATAATTTTGAAAAATATTAAAACCAGAAACAAGCAATCGAAGTGCTTAGCATGCGAGGAGGCCGGGGCGCACGAGCGCAAGTGGGAGATCTTTTTTCCGAAAGCATGCATGGATAATATATATGATCAGTTTTACCACACATGAAACATTTGGGCTACGCCAATGTTTTAATATAAAGATTTCGTTTATTTTCTGTTGATCTTATTTTTTGTTTCGCTATTCACTCTCTCATTTCGCCGCGAAACAAAAAGCCCAAACTTATCTCAGCGTAAGGGGAAGCATTACACCAAGAGCTCGTAAAAGAATTCAAGAAAACGCAGAAATCAATTTATCTGCATCAAATAAAAAAAAAGCTTTGTTGCGTGCAAAACAAAAGCAAACACCGACCGAATGCAGCGGTTACAGCTGTTATCTAGGCCATAATTTCTTCCGAACATTCCAAAACTATCAAAATTCAATAAAACCCAGCACGTAAGGTATAACTCTGTAAAGAATGTATAAAGGTCAAATATGAAGGTTGAGTTAACGCGACGGAATGCAGATGTTCACATGTTTCACGTCAAAATCGAGGCAGACGAAGGCACGCACGCACAAAATCAGAGATGATAACGGGTCCTGCCGGGTTGCGATACCTACCGGGCAATGTGGAAATATATTTACCGAATTCCTTCATTTGATTTGATGTCTTTTATTTTGCCAGTCAGATTGTCCCACTGGAGATGGGACAGTTCTTGGCCCTAACTGGTCGACTATATCGGGTATGATTTGGGGCACAACATGTAGCGAATCCCTAAATGCTGCATGATACGTGTCGGGAGCTCGTACAGAGTAGAGTGTGTAGGATAGCACACGCTATACTCAACACGTTACCAGTGGGCAGACAGGGGATTCCTAGAAGATTCGACTGCGGTACCACATGCAGCTCCCCTTTGGGTGGATCAGAAGCCTACGACCTGACATGCACTGCCTTGACGAATCCGCATGGCCTTTGTTCTGTGCAGCCCCTCAGAGTTCTCTGTATTCGCGGAGAAGTCGGAGAAATCTCACACAGCGGACTACGTTTCTATGGAAAAGATAAACATCATCCCCTCAAGCTGAGACCTCGATTTTTCCTTGCGCTGGCAGAAAGAAACCTCCCGAGGACCACGACTAGCGTATACAAAGCGAAAGCAAGAAATGAGGAAAAACGGAAAAGCCAACCGAAAGCCGAAATTGTTTGCGGTCAGGAGCCAATAAACGCCGACGCGAGGTAACTAGCGCTGATAATGTCCCCAGCGATTGCTTGGCCTTTTGATTACTTCGAGTTAATGACAAACTAAAAAAAATATATTCATGACGTCACGAATGACTTGCACATCAGGACGACAGGGTTGGCGTGTATGGGGGGCATGATGCTGCGTCTGCCACCTTTGTCCGCGATGCACGTTTGCTCAATTCGCTCGGATATTGTTGGCGGCGATGCTGTCCAAATCGCGGTTCAGAGGCTGATGACTCGTGTCATCCTTTCCTAAATGTTTATTTTGGGCGCTATTTTGAACCGTTTACGCGTATTTTATCTACGCCGTCATAAAATGCAACAACACCGCTATTTCACTCTGGAAGTCAGCATTTATAGAATGACACCTCTTTGTACACGGAGACAGTGCTAACAACCAATATCACCTGCCCTGAACATTTTATTTAAACATTTCGCTGAGTCTGTAAAATTCATAAATGGTATGTAGGCTTAGGGCTGCAGACGGACGGTATTGCAGATATGATGATTGCCAACAAAAAAAAGTTAAGAAAGAGAGCTTGCTGGCGCCTTCATTTGTCAAAGGTCGCGCCCATACAGGAGCAAGAAAGATGTGCAATTTCTTGAGTGAATCAAAACTCAATAGAGAGAAAGGTCAACGTCTCGATTCCACGTATCAAATTAAGGACTCCGTGTTTAGTCGTAGCATGAAGAATATGTCAACATACAAATGCCCATTTAATGAACTGCTGTCATTGGTACATGTCAGGAGCGAATAAGTGTCATAACCAGTGCCAGATTTCCCAGCTGTCAGGAGACCGTGACGCAGCCCTCCTGGCCATTTCCCTTAAGGTATGAGGCTACGCGGATTGGGTGTTCTACAAAAAATGCAAGTACATTGAATTTCATTTTCCAAACTGCCTACACGCATGCACGGGGTCAGCAAATTGCTTATCCCTGTGTCTTTCATTTCAAGTGCACGCAGAATGAGTGAGTGTATTTTGAGCATTCTCGCCTATGATTCTTGCAGAAATGAACAGCGTATATAAATTGCGAGTTATCATAATTTGCGCTATATTAAAATTTTGGTTTGTCTTTGGTGCAGGCAAATATAACACTGCTAACCGTGAGCATGCTTTTAAACATCACAGTTTTTTTCTTTCAACCTTGTTTGACAGGCCTGCTCTTTCTGATCTCACTTCACGTACAGGTAGCTTCCTTTTGTTTTAATATTGTTTTCATTTCACAGCGCAAGTTCCTTTTTTTGTTATTTCCAATGCTCATAGCACTCTATCGTATGCGGAAAGGAAATAAACCGCAAAAACCGCATGATTCACAATTGCCGTGGATTTGTCAGCAATATATATATATATATATATATATATATATATATATATATATATATATATATATATATATATATATATACACGACGAGTTACGTGGCACTGTATGCACTGCTCAGACAAGATACGTAGGCCTTTTTCAACAGCTTTTACCAGCACTGAATAGAGACACTGTAATAAAGAATTGGTGCATCATCTCGCCCGGAATTACTCTGCTTGTGGTAGGAATTTTATAACATACATAGTGCTTATCCCACAAGTTACATTGCACAGATTCTCTAATTCGGGTGCCAAAAGCTTGAGCAGGCATGCAATTATCATAAAGAAAGATTAGCTAGTTTCATCGCACATGCTGAAATTCATATTAAGGGAAGTTTTAGTCGAGTGGTATGCTATAAATGTTAATCGAATCAGCGGTGATGCATACGACCATGTTTTTCTTTTCTCTTATACAACGTGTAATTTCCCTCAATGGTTAGGTTTCCCTTCCAGAAAGGTCACAGCTTCGTTATCGTGCAATTTCAACGATGATGAATCATATTGCTTATAAGCCATACCGTAATCGACACACCAAATAACGCGGATGGAGAGTGTATGACGTCTACGCAGCAATGCTTTAAGGAGGAAGGTGGAGCATGATACTTTAGAATGGTGTAAACGACGTAGCTTGTGGTATTTCAGTATTGTGTATCGCTTACGCTACAGTTACACGTTAATATATTGTGGCCACGTACCTAGTGGTACCCGCCGAATCGCAAAACCTAGTCAAAATCATTTATATTAAGAATTGCTAAATATGTTGCGCCATTCAATTTAAAGTAGGCATATATTATGCATACCAATTGCCCAACGTTATATATTCAGGTTTTACGTATGGCTTTATTTTTTATAATGAGGAACACGGCGTACGCTTACTTCCACTTGCTTGTTGGTTACCGTACGATAATTTTGTCTTAGTCCGTGTTTGCTGGAGCTATAACATGCGGCAGCCTCTTAAGCTTCGTAAGATAGTGCAATGGTTAGGCTTGATTTCTCCCCTCTGTTCCAGAAAGAGTTCGGCTAACCAGTGGCGTAGCCAGAAATTTCGTTCGGTGTGTGTGTGTGTGTGGGGGGGGGGGGGACTCCCGTTGCAGTTCGGCCTCCTCCTCATGAAACTTGTAAAGATATGAAATGCGTGAATAATACTCCATTCACATTGCCAAAGATTCTCCAAACGAATTCTTAAACCCTCGCACTGTCACGTAAAATATATATTCTTTCACAGAAGAATGTACTGGTATGTCCTAAAATTGTGCCCGAAATAATGGATATCAATGTTTCCATGTTTTTTATATTTAATAAGTAAAGACAATATCCCCTGGCCGTTAGAAGTATATCAGTTCGAAACCAGCGAAGCAGTGCAAGCAGCTCATATGAAAAGTGTAAAGAACATGAAATTAACAAGTTGCGGACACATATTTTATTGAAATTTTGTAATTCGAGAACCTTGTTTATCTTTTTTACATGTGCAACTGTGATGAAGAAATCTCAATTATGCTGTCCTTTATTTGAATCTATTGTGAAGGAGCAGACGTTACCGGTCTTGTATTGTGAGTAATTGCACCGATGTTATAGTCGCAACTGAGAGCACATATAAAAAGCAGGAGTTCTGCAAGATATACGAGGGCGAGTCAGATGAAAGTTAGCCAATGCGAATATATGACACATGGGATACTTTATTTCAAAGTAGTCTCCATGAGCATTTAGACATTTGTCCCGCTGAATAACGAGTCGCGTGATTCCCGTCTCACAAACCTCCTTGGGTTGCTGCTTAAAAAGTCTGTAACTGAATCTTTCAAGTCATCGTCCGACATGAATCTGGTTCCCTTGACACGCTCTTGGATCGTCTTAGCATCTTTCACGTCCTTATTTGAACAGTTTGCTGCAACGCTTAACAGTGGCCAATGAAATGCAAATCTTTCGCGTACACAGCAGCTATACGGCGACTAATTTCTTTTTGAGAAACACCTTCAGCTGTCACAAATGTCACGATACCACACTGTTTAACTTTAGCACCGTCCATCATGTCACGCAACCATGTTCAACTCATTGTATCAGAGCATTCAAGATCATTTATCTCCACATCAGCGAGTCACTTCTTTAGATAAAAGATGCCTGGTCCTGGGCCCAAAGCTTCCTTACTGCATCAAAATCTGGCAAGCATGCCAAGAAACCGCTCGTAAAATCATCGACGGAAATTATCCTCGATCAAGTGCACGCTCAAAGAAAACTAAATAATGAATGAAGCAAGATTAGCCACTATTGGATCGCAGCTTGGATTGCCAGCTGGAGAATTGCGTACGTGAATTGAGAAAGAACAGGCAAAACAAAGACCGGAACATGCTGCTGAGCGAGAGGCAAGTAAGGAAGCAGACGAAAGGACTCGACAAATTCTTGAGTTCGAACAGAAGCTCTGAAAAGGAGCTCAAAATGAAACGGCAACAAGAAACAATAATTCTATACTTCTTCCGAGTGGCGCTTCTGCAGTTCTCAACCCCCCAATATTGCATCCATTGTTTGATGAGCGACGCGAAGCATGTATACATGCAAAGGTTCGAGCGCGTGGTAACAGGATAAGAATGGCACAAGTGGGAATAGCTGTGAGTATGTGTTTGAGTGGCGAAGCGTTAACAGTAATTGATCGAATGAACGCCGCTGATTCTTAGACAATGAGAAAGTAAAGAAAGCTTTCTTGCAAAGAATTGAATTCACTCTGCACGGTAACTAGAAGAAATTTGGCAAGGCGCATGCGGAAGATGGAGAAGCCAGGAGACAGTTAGCTGGCAGGATTTCAGGCTACTTCGACCACTAGATTTACTTGGCTAATGGGTACAGAACGTTTGACTGCCTTCGAGACAGCATGGTCTCCGAACAATTTATCATGTGTAGCCACCAAAAGCTTGCACTACCCCTAAAAAACGAGAATGAAAGTCACTACAACAGCTACCTGACACTACTGACCAGTTCACTGAAGCTCAGAATCCATCAAACCTTGGGAAGATTCCGCAATGCGCAAAATAATTCAAAAGAATTTCATCCATCCTCCAAAGAAACCATTACCAAGGTGTGAGCAATGCAAGCGTCTGGGGCATCAAGCTCATGAGTGTCGCAACGAAGCCAAAATGTGATGAAGTGGAAGTTTTGTGGGAAGATCGGTCACAAGAGCGACGACTGCTGGAATACGAAGGTGCAGCAACCGCAACGTTCAGCCTGCGTGGCTAATGAGGACCATTTCTTTGATAAAGCTGTCAAACACAAAAGAAAAAAAAACGTCATGAGACTTGTAATATAAACTGTGATGAAAGAAAACGCATTTTTTTTCGAAGGAATGCCAGCAGCTGAGCGGGAAGTGCTTGACCGAAATATAGAGTTATTCAGGATATGGACAGAAATACATCATTTATCTGAAGAGATTCGGTTCCTGATCAGCGTTTGACTGGAAAGAGTTGAAGAGTCCTGCTTATTGATGGCTCTCTGATTAAGGCACCAGAGGCCAAACTTCAAGTAATCACACTATCCTTTACCGGATAAATAACAGCCTTGTGCGTGGACAACCCACTTTGTGATCTTGATCTCAGCAGCCCAACACCATAGCCACTGAGTAGCAGAAGCGGAGTTATCGGCAATGAAAAGAGACCGTTCGCGGTGCATCCGATCCTTTTTCAATTATGTGCACTTAGAAGGCTACGGTGGAGCTGGAGGGGAGGGGGGGGATGGAGTGGCCACAACGCGTCGCCTACTGAACGTCACCATGGAGCGCAGTTCAAGTTTGATTTTGGCATGTTCACTTCGACCCCAGCATTTGCGAATCTGGCGCCTACGGCGTGCCAAACATGGCTGTCCTCAGCCAACCGCAGTGTGTTCAGCCAGTGGATTCATGATGGCACCCCGCAGTATCTACGCTACGTAGCCAACCGCAGCTGCATGCAACCGCTACATGCGTTTGCTTTGTGAACGTTAGGACAACAGTGCAGGCTCATGCGCACACACTCCTGTCTGGCTGTGCTGCGTTATGAGGCCCGGCTTTGTCCGGTGCCAGCTTGACCGACGGATAGTAGAGATATCTGACTTGCTTGGAAATCAGGAAAAACACGTATTCAGGTATAAAGATTCAAATAATGTAGTTTGATATGCAACATCGCATAAGATATTGGTGGCTACAGAAAGAAATTGGAAAATTAGACTCGTTTTTCCGGTTTTAATGGCGATCTAGCGAACTCTGGAATCTCCTGCAATAAGAAATCTGTGCTCATTCTGGTAAGCATCACGATATTTGAGAAATTTAAACTGACAAAAAATTTCTCGGTGATATAAAATAACAACAAAGTCGATATTTCATCGTATATTTGTAAACTAAGCCCCTTAAAAGTGAAATTTCAAGATCTCTCCCCACTACTCCCAACTAACATTGGTGTGCTCGATACAAAAGGCGCTGCATCTGCTCAAAACTTCAGTGGAAAAAAATTATATCGGCACGAACTTCTGCAATAATTATTGCGATTCATTCAACAAAACTATGGGTTGCCGTTGTTTAAAACCCGAATTTCCCGTTAGGAACTGTGCTGTGAAGTGTTAGCATAAATTAAATGCGTTACGTTGTCTCTCCTTAGAAAACAGGATATGTGTGGATACCGGAAAACCGCAATCTTCTTCATGCTCTTTAGTACCACTCTACAATGGCATAATAGCAGCAGCCTTGATATAAAACGGGTAAGGTGTCTTTTTATACTTAACCTATCCAAACTTAATGTGGGAAGTTCTAACGAAACGTTCTCATTTTATTACAAATAATGCTTTCATGGATTTCAAGGAATTAGTAACGGTATACAAGCGCTACCATTTGAACTAAAGCTGAATTAAGGACACTACACGGTAGTATTATTGTTTGAAAGCACATTGTAGGTGAATTAGAGTGCCTCTACGGTCATCGTAAATATTTAATGTCTTAGTTGGTTTCACTACATTTCTTAAATTTCTTTTTCTTTCTTGTCTCGTTGTTACGTGTTTGGTATGATCTTTGCTTATTTGTATGATCCCTAATGCATGAATGACATGGTGGTCTGTTGTAGTGGTAAAAAATAAATAAGTTAAAAATATATAAATAAAGAAAAAACGTTGCCTGAAAGCTGCATTTTTTAATTATATGTACCAAATGCTACCCCTGCTTGTTTCTAGACATGTGTGCTTTTATACCGAATATATATGGATATTCCTGGGTGCCACAAAATTTATATACCATCAGCATTTTTTATGCTCACTGTGGGACAAAGGGCTCGCCCGTAGATCTCAAATTACCCCTGTACGGTGCCAGCCGATCCCAACTAGCGCCTGCAAATTTCCTCATTTCATCGTTCCACGTAGTCTTCTGCTGTCCTCACCTGCGCTTCTCTTCTCTTGGCGTCCATTCTGTAATCCTAATGGTCCACCGGTTATCTTACCTACGCATTACATCACCTGCCCAGCTTTATTTTTTTCTTAATGTTTTTTTTTATTTTCACAATACTGCGGACATCTGTCCGAGCAGGAGGGGCCTAGGTGATCAAATACAACAAAAAGCGAACATACAAATATATAAAAGCGATATAGTCAACAAGATACATCAAATGGGTGGCTCTAATCAGTGGGAAATTCCAGGTATTGCATTCGAGCCATTGACTGTTTTCGGAAAAAATCAGTATTTAAAAAGGTTTGTTGGTGCAAAGATCGGTTTTAAATACTGGCTGTGTTTGGGGCGGGAAATTCGAGACGTGTCCTTAATAATATAGTCGCGTGGTTGTATTCCTAGTTTCCCGTAGTAAAGCTGGCGAAAGAAATTTATTCTGGCAGTCTTTTTTTTATTAGTTAGTGGTTTCAAGTTTGCGGTTTCCAGCATGCTGGTTGGTGAATCACGTCGTATGAAGCACTTATAAATGAAGCGCGGGCCTAACCTTTGAATTCTCTCTAGTTTTTCAATACCTACCACTGTGTGAGAATCCCAAAATATATTGGAATATTCTATGAGAAGTCTAACGTACGTTTTGTAGGCTTTTAATGTTAATGAGGATGTGGAGTAACCTAATTTCACTTTCAGAAATCCTAATCTTTTTCAGGCTGCACAGATTATATTGTCTATGTGTGGCACCCAGGATAGACGTCAAGTTAAAGTTATTCCCAAGTATTTGCAACGTTATGCTTTTCTAATCTTATTATCCTTCATGTTGTACAAGTATTCTAGGTTTCGTAACTTACTTGTAACAGACATATGCACTGTTTTGTCATAATTCATAACAATATCCCGTTCATTGCACCATTCTACCAACCTATCCAAAGTTTCTTCGAGAGAAAGCTGATCAGAGACAGTTCGAATGTTGATAAATATAATACAACCACATGCAAACTATTTGGAATGAACAGGTGATTCCACAATTTTAACTAGGTAGTTAATATCAATAATAAATAGTACTGGACCCAGCACCGATCCCTGAGGTACTCCTGAAGTTACCCCCAACAAACGGGAGCATGATTCATTTATTTCCACAAACGGCTTACGACCAGTTAGGCATGAATTCACCCAGTTTATGATCTGTAGGGGTATTCCGAGAAGTTTTATTTTATTTATTAGTTTCGAATGAGGGACTCTGCTGAATGCCTTGGAATAACCTAAGAAAATAGCGTCAACTTGTTCGCCCCTATCCATCACGGAAGCGAGCTCATGGACAGTGACTATTAACTGTGTGGTTGTAGAGTATCCTTGTCTAAAACCATGCTGATTAGCCATAAGTATATTGTTTCACTCCAAAAAATTATTCAGGTAAGTGACTATGATATGTTCTAAAGTTTTGCAGCAACACCAATGAGTAATATTGGTCTGTAATTACTTACAGAAGATGGGAGACCTTTCTTAAAAACTGGTATTACTGGTGCCAAACGCCAATCGTCGGGAAGAGCACCACTGGCTAAAGATTTAGTAAAAATGATAACCAAAAATATAGCTAATACTTCCGAATATCTTTTAAGAAAAGCAGGAGGAATTTTATCTGGCCCTGTAGCTTTCTTTGCGTCTAACCGTAAAAGAAGCTCAAACACACCTTCAACAGTTACGCTGGTCACATCTGGCCTGTCAAATATATCTCTCTCGGCAACACTAGTGCTTAAACAGGAATAAACACTTAAAAAAACACACTAAACGCTTCAGCAATTTTTTCGCATCTGTAATTTTTACTTCACCATCGCATATCTCCCACGAGAGTTGGAAATCTTTGTTAGATAGGAGTTACCAAAATTTTGGGGAGCTCTGAGAGGCAAATTGACCAAGTGTTTCCGTAAAATAACGTTCCTTTGCCTCTATCAGTTTTAGAGCCAAGTCATTTGCCTTCGTGCTAACAGTCGTCGTGTCATAATCTTTAGATTTTCGGTATCGTTTTATTTTACGTTTGAGATGAAGGACGTCTCCGTTTATCCAAGGGTTCTGTGTGGCGATTTTTTTTGTTTTATCTGGAATTAATTTCCTAATACAAAAGTGTCACGAGGACCTAAATTTGTTCCACAAGGAATTCACAAAATCGGCAGTATCAAGCTGTACAAGTGCTTCTTCCGAACAATGCACAATTTGAAGGTCCTCGGCAGAATCATAATATTTAACAGTGGTATACTTGGCAGTACGTAACTGTGATCGAGTAGGAAGCGCGCATGTAAAGTACATTATTTTGTGGTCAGAGATGCCTTCGTTCATTTCAGCTTTATAGTCAGAGATGCTAGTAGAGCATAATACAAGATCGAGAATTGATGTCGCTGAATATGTAATCCTTGTAGGCAGGTAAACAGTGTGGGTGAGGTTGTGCGCTAGTAATATATCTATCAAGCCTTCAGAACTTTTATTGTCAGTAAAGCTCATTCATTTCCGCGAATTATACCGGCACCTCTCTTGTAGCGTTCCTAGGGTGGACGCCATATTGGGCAATTTCTTGTTCGCCAGCCTGCTTTTTCCCAAGTTTCGCATTGAACTCGCCCATTACTACAGTATACTGAGTTTGCTCTTGTCTCTTCGCTCGCTCATTCAACATCTTCATAAAACTGATCTATTTCATCATCTTCGTGAATGGAGGTTGGAACATAGGTTTGTACTACCTTTAAGTTAAGTTTTAAGTTTAGGATTTATTAAGTTTTATTAAGTTTTATTACGTCCCTTATGTTTTATTACGCCTACTGCTACCCTCTCGTTAATACTGTAGAATCCGTCAGGGTTGTTCGCTATGTCCTTATAGATCAGGAATCCTACCCCGTATTGCTTCTTATCTCGGACTCCTTTATAGCAGAAGTGGACATTAATCAGCGATGTGTAAGGCCCACCTGTTCCAACCTCACAAAAGCGAATGATATCCCAAACAATTCCTGATTGTTCCTCAAAGAATCCTGCTACTCTATCTACACTCGAGAGAGTTCGGGTGTTAAACATTGCCAGGGTCAGTTTACCTTGGTGACAGGCCTTGGTCCAGAGATTCTTTGCACCCTCTGACTGCCGCCTTGCTCAGATACTCCGCTGCTTCTGGGGACTGGGAGGGAGCGGGAGTTTAGTGGGTGTTCCCAATTTGCTTTTGCCTGGATTAGTAAAGCCCCAGCGCCTCTCGGGATAATTTGCTGGCGTCAGGTGCCACTCCAAGCTCTGAAATGTAGTGCACTGGTGGAGATGAATTCGAGCTTGCCATTCTGAGATTAAAAAAAGAACCTCTTCTAACAGGAGGATTCTAGCTTTTGACTAAGGCAACCGAGCAGCCGACATTCCTCAATCAGATAGTCCTGCAGATGGCGAGGCCACCTGATCAAGGAGAAGTCAAGCCCAGAGGATCTTGCATGCCTAAAAGCTATCTTGATTTACGTCTCACCACTTGTTGACTCCCTGCACATCACTTTTCTCTCTTCTTTAGTGCGAAAATTTCGCATCATCTAAGCAAGCGCGTTTCGGCAGCGCACTTCGAAAGTTGCTGCGGACGAATTCTTGTACCTTCATGATGTCGTCTGGGAGTGTACAGTGCTAACAACTAGTCACGTATACGGTTCCTCAAATATAGATATATATATATATATATATATATATACACATATAGCACATAGAAGTTATACATATATAATATATTCGAGTTCGCCTTCCGCAACTGAAAGGAACGTGCGAAAACAGTTCCTGGCTCTTGGCACCACATGATCTGGATATGTACATGAAAATTATTGCTAAAAATTTGCAATACGGCATTGTATTACACTAAAGAGACAAGACAAGCACTGTTCCCTTATTTATGATGATGGTCAATTTTATGGTGTGTAACTAGTACGAATAGGCCGAAGATCTGGTAGATTCAGCCACCACTTCATCTTCCCTCGTCATATCCTCTTCGAGTGCGTGTGATCCCAGCTCACAAGCTCAGGTGAACTTCGTCTGGGCAACAGAACACACCACTGCCTAACAGCTCCGCCTATCGACCATTTTTTAGAGCACAGCTCTTAGGCACCCGTTCCTGCGGTGGGCGTCGGCGTCGTTCCTCGTAACCGAGCGAACGAACACAGCGAAGCGTGAAAGCGAAGAGAGCGCGAGGAGGAAAGCAGAGGAGGAGGGTAAGGCCTGAGCGTGAGAACAAAAGCGTAGTACCGCGCAAGACAGCTTTGTGGCGAGGATGACTACGAGAGGGCGCCAGAGTAGATTATGGGTCACCCACGCGCCCCTACTGATAAACGACGCAGTGGCGCCAGATTTCGTTCCGTTTACAAAGTGCCGTCGGTGACAGATTGTCCGCGCCAGCGAATACATCGGGAAAAGAATATACTTATACAGCTGTGCTCAAATTTCGCATTAGGGAGTATGGTAACAGTCAGTGAATATTTAGGGGCCACATGTGTTCTGCAAAAGTGTTTCTTTTTCCGTTCTACGTTTTTGCCTTCTAAGCCGAGTGCCGGGCGCTCAGACTTTCAGTGATGATGAAGGTTCCTTCGTATTTTGAACATGGATTTCTCTTGGTTGCCGTGTGTCCGGCTGCAGCAAAACCTCGTCTCTTATGTGGTATTCTGGAGAAAAATTGTGCTGGTGATCGTAATAGTAGTGCTTTTCTGTCAGTGGTGTGTCAGCCCCTCACTTTCGTGCCCCTTCGCGCATGTCATTGCAAACTATCTGCATAATCCCGGGAAATATTTCCCACAATCGAATCATACAAGGGGTCCTCCACACATATAGCTGTCACTAGTCCTGTATGAGAGGGTGTCGATATTTGAATCCGTGCCTCTGGCAGATATTTAACGGACTTATCTACCAAGATTACAGGTTTAATGTACCCGGACATGCTTTCTGGTGGCACTAGACTCCCCTTTACTAAAATGGTATTGGCTCCCGTGTCTGTCAAACTGTAGCTTTGCGTCATTGTACCTCACCTACCACTGCAGGCATGTCCTGCTCTATCTATACATCCTTTCTTGACCTCATGATACATGCCGTCTTATCCACGGACTTAGTCCTGTATTCGTCTGCCTTGTGACCATTCTTTTGGCACAACTGGCAAACCACCAGTGTTTCGTGACGATTACCTCTCACTAGGCCGTTCACCGCTACATTGCCTAATCGGTTACATAGGAAATATCTCTGGGGTACCCTTTGTCTACTACATTGCCCCTGGTTCTTTGTCTCTCCTACTACTGTCGTTTGCGCATCTTTGTCGCCCTTTCTCAAATTTCTCAATCGTTGCGCCTTTACGAACTGGCACGTTTGTTCTGCCGTCTGCTCCACAGTTGGCAGTTTTCGTTACGGAATATCGCCAAACTGCTGCTACACCTGGCAAGAAATTATTCACCCACGACTTTATCGCGTACCCCTTCACGCGTTCTGTCCGTCTCGGACAGCTCTTTCCATCTCTCAAAATAATTTGTTAGACGACACGCGAACTGCTTGCCTGTTTCTGAATCTTCAGGCTTACATGTCTTAAACTTCTACCCGAACCCTTCTGCGGCCAACCTGAATATTTGCAATAAAGTTTTCTTCACTTTGTCGTAGTCTAATGACTCCTCTGCTGGCACACGCCTAACACAGTCAGAGCCTCGCCCACTGCACACATGCTCAAAGCGTTTGCCCATTCGCTCCTCTTCCAGCCTTGCCTGATTGCTATCCTTTCAAATTCCGAGGGCAAATCTGTCTTGGCCAGGAAGAAGGTGAGCTGGATGCCCCCGATCCGGGGGTGCTCGTGCCATAATGAGAGCCCACGCCCACGCCCATCTCCGATATCTTTATCTGCAATTCTGAAATTTCTTTTTCCCTTTTGTGCTGTTCGCACGCTCGTTCATGTTGTTTTTCGAAGAACGCCATCGTCTCATCCTTCGACAGGTTTAAATCTAGCCATCGCCACCAAACGCTCCCACTCCATCTCTAATCCAGCAAGATGAGTGACAGGGCCGAAATAGAATCCTGGAACGTATCCTGGAACGGATCCTAGCCTGGCCGGCTCGCTAAATTTGTCGCGAACTTTGGTCGCATGTCACTGATCTCGGGGCCGCGAGGATGTGGGGGAGATGGAGTCGGGAGACACGGAGCAGCACAGCCAGCAGATCTTTAATTCACCCAAGCTCAAAAACTCAAAAGAAAACTCATGTAACTAAAACACCCTGAAGAGACGCCAGCACCTAAGCCACCTACTTAAGTGACAAAACATGTCCTTTCTAGCGCTTTCTACGTGAAAATCCGGCAACCTTAGGCTATGGCTGCGCACTAACAGAAAGGAGCGTCCTCACAGCCTTTTGTCGTCGCCTGTATCCTCCGAGTCCGATGCCTTTCAGATGTTCCTCATCGCCGATGCCGTATGCGTCGCTGCCTTGGTGTCGGCCAGTCCACCTTTCCGTCTTTTGTTGCCGGTGGCCCGAACTCCGTCGGTGACGTTACACTCCGGCCTCACTGGCTAGGCCTAACGTCGGTTTCCACCGCTACTTCTTCGAGTGCCGATGAAACGCTCGGAGACTATCGTACGTGCTGGTCCGCCTCTGAAGGGGGATTCTTCCTGGAGTGCGCGGTACCGCCGTGAGAGGCTGCAGCAGGTCCAAGGAACCTTGCTCGAACGTCGCCGAGGTTGACGGCCACACCGTGGATCGCCAGCGTCACGGGCTTGACGGAACCTCCATGACTCCCGTCGCCAGTGCGATCTTGACGCTCCAACCTTCTTGGCCCAGAGCAACGTCGATAATTCGAGCCCTGCGCCGCTTCTCTCAAGTTAGCCGCGCGGGTCACGCCTCTCGTGGGCTCGTGCCGATGGGACATATCCGCACACATCGTCCTCTTCCTTTCATTTTTTCGCCGCATGCCTCTCATATACGCCAATTACACACACACAAACACACACACACACACACACACACGCACGCACACGCACACACACACACACACATATATATATATATATATATATATATATATATATATATATATATATATATATATATATATATATATGTATATATATATATATATATATATATTTGTGGCCGTGATGTCGTCGTTGTGTCACTGCACCTTCGACAAGCGCACTTTGCTGTCGCTTTAGCGTACCAATATATGTCGACACGTTTATTTGCTTATCTTTATGGAGCGACCATGTTTCACCGACTAAGCATTGGTAAAAAATGTTAAGCGCAGGACGCACCTGCATGTATAAGAAGTTTCTGGAATGTTATCAATGGTTCCATCCGCTGTCTGTGACCGAGCCTTGTGTAATCTGCTTGCATGTACGCGCAACGCGACTAGTGTGGAACTTTGTGGAAGACACGCGAGTTACAGTGATTACTCTGGAACATTCGACTACTGATGTGTAAAAGCCGAAGCGCTTCACCCACTGATCACATTTTGACGATCGCCGACTCTGTTCGCCGCGGTCGCCATTGTTTAAGTGTAGCCTGTTATTGTGGGCACAGGTTCGCCCGATAGATATTAGTTTAGTCTTTCACAGTATTGCTACTGTGTTCTGTATACGTCACTACCACGTTACACAATATATATATATATTGTTACGCTAAAGCAAGAGCAAAGACTCAAGCAGAGGATGACAAAGTGCTCTTGTCGAAAATGCAATGACCACGACGACATGACGGCCACGAACACGTGCCTAATGGCCCAAGCTATTCGACGATTTCTACCGCTGGGCGGGCATACAAGGCACGACGGCGATAGCATGAGGAGAGTCCCATCACAAAGCTGGAACGACAACGATGGCGCGACTACGACGGCATCAAAACCGCAAGCGCAACAATAAAGGCGCAAGCTGGCAGATAACTTCAGGAACTTTATCGGCTTAAGAGGCAGATGGATAGATAAGAAAGGGGTTAACTGAGGGGCCCGATTTTTATTAATCTTATCAAGAGCAGCCCAACAAAGAAAGACACCAAGGATAACATAGGGCAAATAACTTCTACTTACAATTTGAATTAACGTAATGATAAACTAATGGCAATGAAAGTGAATGAAAAAACTTGCTGCAGGTGGGGAAGGATCCCACGTCTTTGCATTACGCATTAGTCAGAGCATCGCACGGGAAATGCGAAGACGTGGGATCGTTCCCCACCTGCGGCAAGTTATTTTTCATGCACTTTCATTGCTATTAATTTATCGTTTCTTTCATTCAATTGGTAAGTACAGGTAATTTTCCTTGAGTTATCCTTGTTGTCTTCGTTTGTTGGCTTATCATGATAAGACAGAGAGACAGACAGACAGACAGACAGACAGACAGACAGACAGACAGACAGACAGACAGATAGATAGATAGATAGATAGATAGATAGATAGATAGATAGATAGATAGATAGATGGATAGATAGATAGATAGATAGATAGATAGATAGATAGATACATAGATAGATAGATAGACAGATAGATAGATAGATAGATAGATAGACAGATAGATAGATAGATAGATAGATAGATAGATAGATAGATAGATAGATAGATAGATAGATAGATAGATAGATAGATAGATAGATAGATAGATAGATAGATAGATAGATAGATAGATAGATAGATAGATAGATAGATAGATAGATAGATAGATAGATAGATAGATAGAGAGAAAGGCAGGCAGGCAGGCTAGGTAGCGAAACAATCTTAATCAAACTAGAAACGCAAAGGAAGGCGTGCTACTTCGCAAAGGCGGAATCATATGCAAGCTTGCGGAGTAGTAGAAATAATGGCTCGTGGAGAGATATGACCTTAATGATTTTAAGTCTCACATTGGATTTCATGACTGCTTTACAGCAAGTTCCATCCGCCCAATTGTTGCAGTTTTGCGAATAAAAATTCCAAGGCCGCTTAAGTTTCGCCTTTGAGAGTGGAACGCGAGAGCCTTCAGATATTCCTGACTGCTTTCAACGCTTCCTGGCAAGATCAGTTTATGTAACAATAAGGTTTACCGGGGAACGGTGGCGGCAAATGCGCCATATGGAGGTGTTGCAAGACACTGGGCGCACCGCTCTGTGGCCTCGGAGATTTGCGTGCGTCCGCGCGGCTGCTGGCGCGCGCAAATCTTGCACACACCCAGTGCTCTATGAATGACAGAAAAGCTGGAAAAGGGGTTTGTGTTTGAGTTTCCGCGTAACAGAACTATATTTTGTTGTATGTTAAGACTACAATCCAATGCTGTCAGATCTATAGATTGTGTTGAGATTGTACTAAGTACTATGTTTCTGGCACATATTAATTTGAAGAATTCATTCAGTTCACTGACGCCACTGCGCCACGCAGAGTGACTGAGTAATTGTGGTTCGGAATGATTTTCAGCCAAGTGACGTCGGCAGCACACATTTGATATTTTCTGACACGGGATCCTTAAACCTTTCGCGTTAGAACTGCGCCATTCACTTCTAGAACATGGTGGAAGACAGAGGAATGAAGAGGAAAGACAGGGAGGGTAACTAGATATTAGTCTCCGGTTTGCTACCCTACACTGGGGATGGGATATAGGGGTTAGAAAGAGGACAGAGAGGGAAGCTTTAAAAAACAGAAAAGCACGCACACACGGAGGCACACACACACAAAAGGCGTTCCAGTTAAAGAAGTTCACAAAGGCTGGTAGATCGCAAAATGCGTAATAGTGCTTGCACAGCCTTGTGCTGTGACGGTAGGTCCTTTCGATGGTGTAAAATCCTTTTTTCCGATAGCGATTAGTCGTCCGGCTGGTCGCGTTCGTGGCGAAGGTATTCCCTCCGTGGACTGTCCTGCGGGCAGGTGCATAAATTATATTCCATCGATTCTTCACGGACGCAGTGGTCGCAGGTAGCGGTGTCGGTAATCGCTATGCGGAATGCATAGGCTTTGGTAAAGGCAACGCCCAACCACAGTTGATATAAAACGTGGCGTCTCCACGGCGAAGCTGTGATTGCGCTCGAAGACTTAATGTAGGATCAAAGGAGTACAGTCGCGTATTTCTTAAATGTGGCTCATTCCATTGCGACGGGGTGCACTGCCGAGAAAGTAGGCGGAGCTTCCGGGCTGCGTCAGTTCGAGAAAGTGCAATTGGCCCTTGGTGCTCCTCACTATGAGCTGAGCGGGCAGCTTGATCGGCCCGTTCATTGCCGATAATCCCGCAGTGACTTGGAAGCCACTGGACGGTTATTTCATGACCTGCATCACTTATATGGTGTTACAATATGATAAGCTTTCCAGGTGAGATTAGGGCAGCTGAGAGGTTTTCAGTAAAGGTGCGAGGGTAGCTGATGGCGTCATCGAGAAGTAAGATCTGTTAGTCAGTTGGGGATCAACTTCAGACACAGAGCTAAACTTTTCGTTTTAAATTTAGTGCGAGCACACGCAGCTAGATTCCTGAGAAATGTAGCGGCGTCTGCTAACCTATTGGGACGGCTTGCACGAACATTTAGTAAAGAAAATATTAACTAATTTAAGAACGCTTTCTTGTGCGGACTATGCGTTGTCTATTAAGCATTTGAGAAAGCGCTGTTAAACTCATTTTTATTTTTATCATGAAATGTTCGCGCAAGCCACCCCTGGTGCCTCGCACGAAACCCCGAATGGTGTTCACAGAAATAGCAAGAAGGGTGCTCATGCCGCAGGCTGAATGGCGTAAGCGAGCACACAGAACGAGGAAGTTGAAATGGGTCTGGCTGTGGAGTGAACTGGAAGAGTCGTCGGTGCTGAAATGTAGCCACAGTACAAAAGCGCGAATAGTAGGAAACACAGTGTGGTGGTCTAAACGTAACCCTCCAATAATTTCGAAGACACCTGTTGCAGTAGAAGCGACTTGCGAGACGTATAGAATTTCAATTTGAGTACAGGCGCTTAACGTGGTCCTGTATAATATCGTGAATGAAATTTCGCATGGGGATTCTGTAGGCACTAGTAGATATTTTACATCTTTAGATTCCACGAATTAACGGAAAAGGAAACACGTCATTAGCGCTTCAACAGTAGTGGCTTTGCATACACCTTGAATTTTAGGATTTCCTGATAGCTTAAAGTTTGCGATTCGTAGACGCTTGTTCTTGTCATGGTTTGGCATTGTTTTACACATGATCACATAAGCATAACATGAACCAGTGCAACCAATCAAAATACCATACGGAAAACGTAGCCCTATTATTTCGGGATCTTAACTTTGCATGGCGCTCCAATTTCCCGATAGATAAGGTCAGGTATTGTAAGCTAGAAGTACCGAAAAGAGGTGAAATATCAAAACTTTTTGGGAAGGTTGTATTAAATTTGTAAAAGGCAAATACATTCTATGGCATGACACATTATATTGCCAAACTGGCAGCTGAATCACTCTAAAAGAAATAATAATTACACTTCTCTTTCAGTTCCTGTCCAATACTGGGCCAAAGTGGGTGTACTTCTCAACGCAGGACCGTGAGCTTTATTGTGTGAACGACGTTGCGAAGAACATGACAGGAACTTCAGTAGTGCTTACCAGATCTTACTATGATAAAGGAAAATGGTACGGACACATTATGCTCTAACATTTGAATTATACAATACAACCTTACTCTATTTCATGTTAGAGAATCCGAGGACTTTGAATGGGTATTTCTGAGGAGAGGAGGCAAAGCGGCGGACCCATACGTTTGCATGGTTCACACGGACCTATGTAAGTTGAAAGAATTACTTCTTATCGAGGAGGACAGCAGCAAAGGGGATCTTGATGAGTGAACCAAAAAGGTGTAGCATGCGTTTGCGCGTTGAGCCTGTCACTGTAGGAAACTAGAAAAGGACGTTTGCGCGCATCATAACAATGGTGTGATTTTTTTTCATTATACCACGCTCGTACGTGCACAATCGTTCGCTGACGTCTAAATAACTTGGGCGACAAAAGGATGAAGATTACGGCTCTACCATGACAGAGAGCGTTTTCGGCGCTAAAGCAGAAGCCATGTCCGTCTTTATAGTCAAAGGTCGCACGAGAAGTTTACTGGGAAGTTTTTTGTTCGCTTGAGGTAGCCCGAAGCAGGGCCAAAGTGTAGGGAATGTAGTAAATGGAGATGTATTTACGAACACTATATAAAGAGTATTTGCAAAGGAACACGTATTGCTATGGCAGACAACTAGGCGATACATAGCGAAGACATTAATGGCAGTGTCGCGTAACCACTAAACGTGATTAGCAATGATCTGGGCAGAGGCGACAGAATGCATGAACAGGACTACATTCTGAAAAAAAAAATGGAAAGTAGCCGAAAAATATAAAAGCAACTTCAGCGGAAACGACAATGAATGAATGAGCTCAAAAACGGCACCTATTTAAGTTTATCCTTAGAGAACACAACATATATAAGAATGAAAGAAATATAGCAGAAAAGGCAAGAAAGTAAGCGCAAGCTTGTAGGTCGTGCATCATCATGGATGCTGGGTGGATGAATAGATGGACGAAAACGCTCAAGGGCATGTCAAGATGTTATAAATAAATTTTCAAAGTAGCCCACCTTTCGGAGGAAAACTAACGACAAGCACGTGAAAATTATCAGCTCATTCTGCTTAATTGTAGGTGATACATACTGAAGATAATTATAGACCGGTTCTGGGCAACTAAATTTTCAAGGATGGGAAGCGACAGCGTTCTCGTGAATAACTTACAAATCTGATATGCGTTAAAAAGCTTCCTGCTTCGAGGAGATACGGCTGTTCTGTAAAGAGTTTAGGGCACTATCTTGTGGTAGGAAATGGCTTTGAAACTTCTGGGAAGTGACAAATTGTATATCTGGAAAGAAAAAAAAACACAGGACCGTGAAATGAGCACTTTCATTGAAATATTTATCGCCGTGCCCCGTGCTACTTAAAAAACTACTTCTTAGAGGACTGCTGGCATGGAAATGATGTGTCCACCTTCGATTGTTTTTTCAGGTAGCTGTCAACTCCACAGTTAAGGTGCCAAGCACCAAGCCTCAATTCCTGAAGAGCACTACAGATAAATATTTAGACCACCTTTTCTAAGGCCTGCTCAAAACGCTCATGGAGAGCAAGGCAGCTTCGGAACTGAAAGAGGTTACTTTGTCACGTCACCCAAAACTGTTGGTGGCGGAGCATGGTGGTTAATGCCGTACAATGAGTGCCTCGCCGAAAGCTGTCAAACTTTCCCCTCCGACTGTGCGTTTCTCTCGTACACGCCGAGGGACGCTCTCACTCATGTTGACCCGTCAGAATGGGCTCAGCTTTAGTCAACACGGCCGCAATGCATGCCAACGCGTCAGAGACATGCCGTACCACGAGACCGCCAACCCACTTTTGGGTGACGAAATGGATAACTTTTTTTTCACGTCCGAAAGTCTCCCCTTTCAATTCGAAGAGCGGGTGACCTTCTGTATCGGGTTTGGCTCCGGCAGGCTTCTCGCGTTTAGGCGCCGAGGTACTGACATGCGTCACAGGCAGCAATTCCGCGCGCAGATAGGTTAATACTGCGGCAATGGACGTCATGCATGACGAAAATGCTACACCTATCGAAGCATGGCTAATACGAAGCAGGAATGCATTTAAAGGTTTTAACTTGTACCATACGTCAGATTACACATGTTCCAGAGGAAGAATAGAGGAAAGGAACAAACTTGCAGTCGGAATGATTGTTTCTGCTCTGCTTCCTACTGGTTTCGGTGTATCGCTCATAGGTGACTTGCTTATGAATGAGCGAAAGTAGAAAAACTGCAGAACGCGCCAGTCTGCCGGCAAATGGCTTCATGCAGGCCATCTAAGAGCAGCTGGTGCTGTGTGCATTTTCGCATCAGCTATAACAGAGGTAAAGCTTTGCATGCTGTCCCAATGAGTCTCTTCTGATCCTGCGGGGCCGGTATTTTTCTGAGGAAGCAGATATCACGATGGATTTTCCTGCAAGAGGCTATCACCTTCCAGGGAAATACGAAACTACCCGTTTTGCAGAGCACGCCGAAACTGCAGCCGCTACACCCCGCGCTGCAGCAGCACTGCAGCCCACCCTTGCTGAGCGTATTAAGGATGAACTGAAGATCTTCGGAGGCGCTTCTGTTCTGCAGAGCCAACCAGAGATCTTTCGGAAGCTCTTGTTTGAGATAGTCGCGGAGCTGCCTAGGAAGACGGACATTTTGATGTTCTGCAATTATGCATTTATTACTTAGTGGTGAACTCGAGACCGCTCAACGCACACAAGCTAGCCCTTCTGTTGACCCTGCTCTAGAGAAACGAGATGGCGCTTTCGGTGGCACGCCGCACGTCGCCTGAGCGACAACTCACTAATACGGAAGTATAACCGCTTCCACCTTGCTGCTGTGTGATCAGCTGTCAGTAATGGAACTGGGGTTTGCTAACACACTGAGCGGCAACTATGCTGGATTGAACCTTGTAGATTGAAGACGTGCAAAAATAATCACTGGCGTATGAGGAACGGAACGAATCTGTCTAGTCAAATACGCGGATTGTTGCTGCAAGTGTGCGTACGTGGGGCCAGCACTTCGATATGCACGGCTTTCTTAGAAGATGCAGTAATTTGCTCACCTGCCAGCCTTGTATAGCTAAACTTCAAAAAAAGTGCTTCAGCCCCGGAACATCGCCAAGACTGAGTGCCACTCTTTAAAGAATGACAAAGGGAGTAGCACCAGTTCCTGTCGTAGTACGTTCCCCCGCACAGTATCTACACGTATCTAACTCAACTGTCACGAAATCTGACGCCCACTCTATCGCCAACGTGCCAATATGTGAATGGGCGCACGCTTGAATATATGCGCACCATACACGCACAATAAATGACAGGCCACACCGACAGCGCACGAACGGTCGAAGCTGAGTGTTTCGCGACGGTACAGAATAATAATATTTGGGGTTTTACGTGCCAAAACCACTTTCTGATTATGAGGCACGCCGTAGTGGAGGACTCCGGAAATTTTGACCACCTGGGGTTCTTTAACGTGCACCTAAATCTAAGCACACGGGTGCTTTTGCATTTCGCCCCCATCGAAATGCGGCCGCCGTGGCCGGGATTCGATCCCGCGACCTCGCGCTCAGCAGCCCAACACCATAGCCACTGAGCAACCACGGCGGGTAACGGTACAGAATAGTAAATGAGTTACTAGCGATAGTACACGCTTGCTAAAACTTATTACAGTGTACAAAAGGGGCTACGTTTCGAGCCTTGCGCGCAGCAAGAACAAATCTACCTGAACTGAGCCCATCCGCAAGCAATTAGGCAGAAATAATGGGATAGTCACCACACCAAGCAAATTTTCTGAATCCCAAATGTGACAAGCGGCTGCTTCAAAGTATCCTCCAAATGAAGAACGAAGAGCAAAACACGCTAATTCTGATTTAATTAATGCGCCGTAAGTTTGGATATCTTGGATAGCTTGGCTTTGTGTCCAGCTTTTTAACAACAGAAATAAATATTGAAGAAGGGATATCTGACCACAACCTCATTCTACTAACACTTCATCGTCTGGGCAGCTGCGCATCGAATGCTGGTCGAAGGACACGTGCTTCAGTTAAAAATTATGGCGAAGCGAACGACGAGAGCCTTATAGACTTTCTTGAAGCATTGCAGGATGATTTATATAATAAACCGTCAGGTGTTGTTGATCAATAACGGAAACTAAAGAAATGGAATTGCACATTTCCACTCAACCTTTATACCAACTAAGCTTAAAAAATTTAGTCGAGAAATGCCATGGATAACGAGAAGTATAATCCACCTCAAAAGCAAAGTACAAAGGATGCGCCAAAATAAAAACAAATCCGTTCTCTTCAGCGAGCTTTCAAGCCATTTAACAACGCAAATGAATAGTGCTGGAGATAACTTTTTTCAAACATACTAAGATACCTTATGACAAAAGAACCATGGAAATTTTGGCAATTTTTATCTAAACCAGACAGCCCTGTGACTAAACTGGAAATTTCAGGTGGTTTGGTTGAATATGCGCGTACTATTGCAAATGCTTTTGACACTTACTACCGTCAATTTTTACACGCACCCAGCCTACATATCTACCACTAACAAACAACGAATCCCAGACGTAAGGATATCAGAACCTAGTGTTCCTAACCTACTTCTACAACTTGACATTAAAATTCACATGACCCGGACGAAATTTGAAACACATTTATTAGACGCTATGCTGCTCAGTTATCCCCTTTCCTAAAAAAAGATGTTCGCCTTATCATTGGAACAGCAATGTTGCCGACTGACTGGTTATACCTGTTCATAATAGTGGTAACAAACAGCTGATAGACACCTACAGACCCATATCTTTAGCGAGCACGTGTTGTAAGTTAATGGAACATATCATAAATCAAACGATTATGCATCACTCGGAGTTTAACAACTTGCTTTACCCCAACCAACACGTTTTTCGAAGGCAGCTTTCGACCACTTAGCATCTCCTAGAAATAACTTCTGACTTTGCTACAGCTAATAATTCTCTACAGCAAACAGATGCATTATTTAATAATTTTTCTAAGGCATTCCACTACGTTCTCCACTTGTTACTCGTAAAAAAACTAGAACCATTTGACGTTAATTCAAAAATTGTCTCTTGGATTGTGGCTTATCTCGCCAACCGCAGGCGGCATGTCAGCTTTAATAATGTTGAATCTGACCGTCTTAAAGGGTTTTCTGGCGTACCACAGGGATCCATGCTGGCACCAACACTATTCCTCAATTACGTCAGCGACATTTATACTTTGACGTAGTAATTCTGCGGAAACCTGCGAGATGGAGAGAAGTTTTTAATAAAGAGGAAATCAGACATCCACCCGTTCATAGCAATTGCTACAAAGGAAACCCTTACGGGTTCCTCGAAAGAAAAGCCTCAGAGTTGAAGAAAAATTGCTACGAACGGTTGGATGTCTGATTTTCCATTTATTAATGACAATTATACTTGCATGGAACTAGATGTTACACTAAGGCTTTTTGCAGACGACTGTGTAGTATACACTCTGGCTAGTAAGTGGAGGAGAAAGTAAATTTTAACAAATTCCTAAAGAATATTGGAAACTGGGGTAACGAAAATGGCATGCAAATTCACTTCGATAAAACAATGTGCATTACGATTACTCATAGAAAGACACCTCTCGGTTTTGAGTACACGCTTTTTGGTACAGATATCGGGGTCACGTTAACGCTGTTCTTAAAGTGGGATGTCTATATCGATTGTATCTTTAGACGGACATTTAAACAGCTAGGTTTTTTAAGGAGCCAACTAGTTAATACGTCCCCCCAGGTGAAAGCAACAGCGTACGAAACACTAATTAGGCCCACCTTAGAATATGCTGCAATAATTTGTTCCCCACCCCAAAGCACTTGGCCGACATGTTACAAAAAATCTAAATCAGGGCACTAAGGTTCGTTTATGCAAAGCATGCCAGGCAAGAGAGCGTTACTGCGCTCCCTATGCAAGTCCGTGTCCCAAATCTGCCTAGCCGGAGTAAGCTAAACTGCCTAAAATTTATTTTTCTTCTTTCATAAAATTTAGTAAATATTAAAGTCGACAAATACTTGAAAACTCCGAATTGGCAATGGAGTAGAATTATTCACGACAAATGCATACGCCTCTTTCTCCCACACTGTAAGACGTTTAAGTATTCATTCGTTTCTTTAGCTATCGAAATGTGGAATGACCTGCTGAATAATGTCACGGCTGAATCAGTTCATGCATTTTCGCCACTTCAGCTTCTGGGATGTTATATCGAGTTGCTGCGCTAAGCTGATTGTTTTTGGTGTGGAAAGGAAAGCGAAAACAATGCATCGTGTGTGTATACACACGCTCTTGGGTTCAAACGTATTTTCCTTTTTCTTCTTTTGTCTTGCCTTTCTTGATATTATTGCTTTCGCAGAGTGCACAACCATTTACTACTGAATTCCTATTTTATCTTCAACATGTCTAAAATTCTGATATGCCGGCTGATATATTGAGATGTATAGTCCATTTATTGCTTTATTGTTGTTGTCGTCTATGCTTACAATGTACCTTGCTTGTTTCTTTGTCCTTCATTAACATGGAGTCCTTGTACGTCGTATACCCTTTCCTGCATAGGCCTCAATAAGCTTAACGTATTGAATGAATAAGCAACTAAATAATAAATAAAACAAATGAATATGTAGCCTCGATTTTAAAACAAGCACCATATACGCTTTTGCCGCCATTTGTAACTTCCAAAGCGTTTTTGCATGTTCTCTGAAGCTCTAGCCAAAGCTTCGTGTCACCCACGCAGTCACCGTCTGGGATATGTTCCAAAACAGATGTTTACTAAGCCGCATCAGCGTCATACGCACCCACTGTAAATGTGGAGGCAATGGAGGCAGTCGAGACAAGCAATGGACGCGTAACCACGTGGTCAAACATGGCAGCTTCCTCGGAATTGTGGCGAAAAGGGCCAATACCAAGCTCTGCATGAGTTGACCAAACTGACAGCGATGCGACTATCTAAAACACCGCGAGCGTCTGCTCGACCAGGCTCGGTTCGTGGCGGTGGCCCCTAGAGTCCTGGACTGAGGGCCCACACTCCGGCATCCATAAGACTATTTTTCCTCTATGAAGTTCTTTCTCCCTCTTTCTTTCTCCGGTTGCTAGGAGCCAAAGAAGAATGGTATGGTACGCCTTGATTGGCGTTGGCTAGCGCAAGGTGATTGATGTCACAGTGAGCGTTTCTCATTTTATAGCCGCCATTTCCAGCACATTGCAAGGACAGCGTAATACAAACTTTTTTACACCTAAGTGCGCACGCGTAATGTATTCAAACACCACAAACAGTGATGGAGCACAACGACGTCTCAAAAGCTGTCGTGTTCTCACTGTGGACTTAATGAGTCTGTTCGAATGCCTTGTAGGCTCTGCAAAAGCCCGAGTTCATATCATTGAATGATGGACATGAGCTTGGAAATCCAAAGTTTCAGTATGCTCTCTGCTGCATAAATAGCGCTTAGGTGCTTTTTTCTGTTACTCTCGGTAGGCTGCACCACAAAGCTCTTATTAGTATATTGCCTAATGTCCTATCTATATTGAAAAACACAAGGGCATGATGAATTTCCAGCACCAAACTTTCTAAACCCCTATTGAAATTTCCCTTTTCTACGCCTCCGTTGTTCGTCGTTTCCCTACTTCCACCAATCTTCCAATCGCATCTTACTAATCTCTATTGCGAACATGTTTGCTTTCCTTCTGCTCTCTCTGAATACAAAGGCTTCAAGGAGGTCAGAGGTGCCTAAATCGACCACTGGGTAGGTATCTTCACATTCTAATAAAACGATGGATGGATGGAAGGATGGATGGATGGATGGATGGATGGATGGATGGATGGATGGATGGATGGATGGATGGATGGATGGATGGATGGATGGATCGATGGATGGATGGATGGATGGACGGACGGACGGACGGACGGAGGGATGATATGAGCGTCCCCTTTAAGCGGGGTGCTGGGTTGCACTACCAAGCTCTTGTTGTTATATTGCCTAATGTCCCACTTATGTTAAAAAATAAAACAGAAACTGAAAAAAAAACGATGGATTCCCATAACCTGCCTCTCTGAACTCCGATGGTGAACTTTATTTTTGTACGCCTCCGTTGTTTGATGTTTCTGTACTTTTCTTCCACAAATCTTCCTATCGGCCCTTACTAATCTCTAATGGAGACGTCTTTACTTTCCACCTTCTGTCGCTGGAACCAAGGAATTCAACGAGGCCAGTGATTCCTAAATCGACCGCTGGGCAAATATCTTCACGTTCTAATAAATCACGAGCCATCACTTCCCTATGTTTACCGCAGCAAGCAAACGCTTCTTCTTCCTTCTTATTCTCGCTTTATAAGTACCTGTTGTAAGACATCCTCATCTCGCTTCCAAAAGTAATGAGCTTCCCTTTGAGTTATAAATTTCTTTATTGCTGATTTATTCTCTCATCTGAAGTAGTTATTCATGACAGGTTTCTTTTACATTGCCTGCACCTATGAAATTATCTTACCCTGTCTCACTTTCCGCTTGACGTTCGGTGTTGCTCACTATAAAGGCAGCATACTTGCTGGCAAGCTTCCTAGTTCCCTTCCTACACTGTGAATCAACGTTATTCCAGTACAAATACGTGAACAGTTTTCCAGCTCACCTATTTTGTTCAATATTCCTCAGTCGTTCTTCATAATTAATTTTACTTTGAGCTTCCCCCACTTCAAATCTTGTCCAACCCATATCACCCTGCACAGCTTCATTTGTAGTCTTGCCGTAAGCGCCCGACGCGAGGCGTCCCACCGACCTTTGGTTGCCATCGAGTCCTGATTGTGCCGCTGATTTCACGAAAACAATCGCATTTCCAAAGCTAAGTACTGGAACCATTACACCTTCCCACATACCCCGGAGCACCTCGTGCCTATTGTATCCCAATAGCGCTCTGTGCTTCATTATGCCCGCATTTCTCTTCCCGTTTACTGTAATTTTTTCCTGTTTCCATATATCTATTGCCTTCGTTTATCCATATAGCAAAGTATTTATATTCTTTTACTCGTGGTATTTCCTGGCCCTGTATTGTCACTGTCTGTTCGCTGTTTTCATTTCATCGCCTCGGGGAGTTTGTCCTGGACAAAGAAATAAGAAAGCGATGGGCTCTATGTGAGGCTCGCACCGATTTATATGCGCGATCATTTCAAGTTATCCTTAAGTTATTCTTCAAGTTAACTCTAGAAATAAAGTTTGGGTCATATTTTATTTCAGGTGATAGCGCAATTTCATATATTTCTATTTCAACTGGTTGCTAGTTTCATGTGACGGAAACAGTTCACACAATGTAAAGCTGTTTATGAATGTCGAAAAAACGGCTCATTTACAAGGATTATTTGCGTAAATGAAATGAAGTGGACTGCGCATAGCCGTTACTTCTGCAGCCACAGATATCGTGAGATGTAATATTTAGAATAATCATGTTATTCCGGTTGCAGTTATCCGCGTATTGTGTGCCGACAGACGTAACAATGGCGGCGGTGTTTCTAAGTGCACTCGCGAAAGGAGGCAGCTGTTCGTTGTAACATTTTGGAACATAGCTGGTGCTTTTTCGTATAATTCGCAATTTCAGAGAAAAATAAGCAACGATCTTCATATCTTTGTGGTAACTTTGTAGTTTGTAAAATATGTCGACGAACAATTGTTGTTCAATTGGGTGCTTAAATACCTGAAAAAAAAAAGAAGGAAACTGCCGGCGGCACGATTATACTAATTCTCACGAGACCTCCTGAGCGGGAGCGACGGCAGCCATAAATTGAGGAGCCATTCCGCTCTGTGAAGGTGGATGACCATTGGAGCTGTAGCACATCACACATGGTTAGACAAAGGTAAATGTATTTATTTTTATCACTTGGTAATGGCAGTGACGATAGCTTTGTGATAACTATCACACACACTGATTGGTTCGGCTACAACCTAATATACACATTTGGTCAAAGTTCAATCTATAGACGACCTTTGTTGAGTATTTGAGTGACTTGTATTGTGTGGCCCTTCAAATCAAAGTTTTCAAGCATCGACTAAGAAAACCATTTCTTCTGTGTTGTGGAAATGCTCATGCTGAAGACTGAAACGATGATCACGGGGGTACTGTCATCACGGCTAGCCCATGCAAAGTGCGTAGTTATGAATTTCTCGTTAATCAACTAAGGTGTGCCTGGAGATATATGCATAGTAGGTATCGAAATTCCATCCTTAGTTGGTACGGCACAGACATCCATCGCTACAACCGCTGGCATCCTTCCTTCTCTTGCGAGTCAAGAGGACAATTGTACATACATTTTGTAGCCATGAACCTTACGAGGCTATGAGCCATTGCATTCTTCGTTGCTTATGGGGGTGTAAGCCATTGCTTACGGGTTTATGAGCCACTGATTGTGACAGTTTTCTACATACTATTCTTTATGTTGTATGCGTAATTTGAAGCACTGTTCGCTTATCTGTGTTGAGTGCTAGTAGCGTCTGGCTTACGGGGTTATGAGCCAGTGTATTTTCTGCGTGCTTACGGTGGCGTGAGCCATTGCTTACGGGTTTATGAACCACTGACCGTGACAGTTTTCGACATGCTATTCTTTATGTCGTATGCGTAGTTGGAAACACTGATGTCTTGTATTTGTTGAGTGCTTGTAGCGTCTGCCTTACTGGGCTATGAGCCAATGTATTTTCCCTGCTTACTGTGGTGTGAGCCATTGCTTACGGGTGTATGACCCACTGATTCTGACAGTTTTCGACATGCTATTCTTTATGTTGTATTCTTGATGAGGAGAACTGTACGCTTCATTTTGTTGAGTGCTTGTAGCGTCTGTCTTACGGGACTACGAGCCATTGCATTTTTTACTTGCTTACAGGGATATGAGCGCTGGGGCGAGTTTGAGCTATTGATGATGAGAGTTTTGTTGAGAGAGAGAGAGAGAGAGAGTAAAACTTTATTCAATGTAAATAAAATAAGGCACGATGGTTGGAGCCCCTATTCCAGGGCCCCACTGGCACGAGCGGCTCGCTGGGCTTGGTCCAGAAGAGCCAACTGGCTCTCCCGACCCTCGTCCGCAAGCCATGCCTCCCACTGCCTATTCCTCATTAGTGGATGTTGGTGTAATATGGGTCTGTCTATGTGCGGAGGCCTCCTGGGGCACTCCCATGTGATGTGTTTTAGTGTGGGTGTGTCTGTGCACCACGGGCACTCGTCAGAGAACCTCGTGGGGTGTATTCTGTGTAGGTGGTGCAGGTTGGGGTATGTATTCGTCTGAATACGACGCCAGTCCCTCTCCTGTTCGCTGTTTAAATCGGAGTGAGGATGTCCAAAACGTCTCCGCTCCTGCCTTTGCTGTAGGAGGATGTCACGAGAATTCGGTGGAAGGACGTCGCTAGGCCATGCCGTTGCTCGGACGTTCAAACCTCGAGCAATACGGTCTGCCCTAGCGTTTCCTGCCAGTCGCTCGTGTGCCGGACACCAGACGATAGTGTGGTGCCCCTGTAGTTGAGTGCGTAAAATTTTGATTATTGATTTGGGTGCCGTTCCTTGTAAAAACAGGCAGCAATCCGCTTGTGAGTCGGATAATATGACAGCCGAATTGGTTTGGCGCTCGGCGTCCTGAATGGCCAAGGCAATGGCTGCAGCCTCTGCCACGCATGCCGAGGCAGTTTTGAAGGATGCCGTTGTTACGTTGTTGTTGCATGTAGAGACTATGGTGAAAGTGTCTGAGCTGGCTCGACTGGCATCCGTATAATACACCCCCGGTCCCATGCTGAAACGTTTGTGAAGGGTCTTTGCCCTTGCTCTGCGTCGTCCGGGGTGGTACTTGGGGTGCATGTTTTTGGGAATTGGGGCCACCGCGATGTGCGATCGAACATTGCGGTCTATCTGTGCCGTTTCCTCTCCGCAATACTGGGGTCTCAGGGGAAAGCCTAACCTCGCCAATACTTCCCTGCCCTGAGTTGAAGAACAAAGTCGTTCTTTCTGGGAATATAACGTCGCGACTGCGTACTCGTCAAAAGTATTGTGCAGGCCCAGTCCCTAGAATCTCTCTGTGCTAGTGCATTCGGGAAGACCAAGGGCGGCTTTGAAGGCTTTTCTTATTATTGCGTTTGCCTGTTTAATCTCTTGGTTTGTCAAGGCCTGATACGGAAGGGCGTATGTGAGTCGGCTAATTACGAATGCGTGAACCAAGCTGATGGACTCTCCCTCAGTTAGGCAGTCTCTGCTTCTTGCCACTCTCCTTATCATTCTGGCCACGTTTCCTGTGACCGCCTTTAGTTTTTGTAGGGTGTGAGATGTTCCAGCATTCTGCTGTATCCACATCCCCAATATTCTGAGTGTCTCCACTTCACGAATTGGCACCCCATCGAGAGTCAGAGTGAGCGGCACCCAGTCCTTCTTTCTTGCGTACTTTGCACGCACCCGAATGAATTCCAATTTTTCGGGTGCGCATGCCATGTCCGCCGCCCTCGCGTATTCCACGACTGCGTCTATGGCCTTTTGAAGGGTTTCTTGCTTGTCCCCGTAGGACCCCTGGTGAGCCCAGAACGTGATATCATTGGCATATATCGCACAACCGAGATTCGGGTGTTTATCTAGCTCCAGGGCTAGCTTTCTCATCCCTACATTGAATAGCAGTGGAGAGAGTATAGCTCCCTGAGGGGTACCTCTGTCGGGACAGTTGAAGGTGTCGGACCTCGTGGAGCCTAATCCGATTGTGGCCGTGCGGTGGCTGAGGAATGAGCGCACGTAGTTATAAATTCGCGTTCCGCAGTTCACCGCTTCCAGTCCCTCCAGAATAGCGTGGTGGGAGATGCTGTCGAAGGCCTTTTTGATGTCCAATGCCAGTACAAATTTATCTTCCGACCCTCTGTTGGGCTGCAGGATCTCGTGCTTTAGTAGTAGAAAAACGTCCTGCGCTGACACGTGGGGTCGGAAACCGAACATGTTTGAGGGGAACATGTTGTTTAGCTCTATGTGGTTCGAGAGCCGGACCTGCACAACCTTTTCAAAGAGTTTCCCCGCGCACGACGTTAGGGAGATGGGTCGAAGGTTGTTGATGTTACGAGGCTTACCTGGTTTTGGAATAAGAATAATTTTTGCTTCCTTGCATTCTTTTGGAAGGACGCCGTCCTCTGTCCAGACCGTGTCGTTAAAGAATTTGGTCAAGCTCTTTAGCGTGTCGTCACTTAGATTGCGAATCATTGCGTTCGTGACCTGATCTACCCCTGGGGTCGTGTTTTTCTTGAAGGAGTGTGCCGCTGCGTAAACCTCTTCAAAGGTTATAGGGGCGTCCAGTTCCGGTTGGTCCTGACCTTCGTAAACGGGTTTGGTGGATTGCCCGGTCGGTACAGTTCCTACGTATATCTCTTTAATTTTGTCTATCATGTCAGCTTCCCGACCTTCAAACTCGTTTTCAAGCAGCTTAAGTGTGCGATTCGCGACTGTTTTTGTTCCTCCCGGGTCAATCATACTTCGAAGAATGCGCCATGTTTTCTTTGTAGTCAACGTGCCCCGAAGCGAGTCGCTGAACTGACGCCAATTGCTGTCGCTTAACTTTTGTGCGTATTCGTAAGCTTCCTGTGCTAGCTGAGCTATCCGTATCCTGAGTTTACGATTAAGCTTCTGCCTTTTCCACCTTTTTGTGAGGCCTCTCCGGGTTTCCCAGAGATGCAACAGGTGACGATCCACGGCTGGAGCCTCCGTTGTCGTTTCAATTGTTTTGGTGACCCTAGAGTGAATAACTCGGATCTGCTCGGCCCATTCTCCTACGTCTGTTATGCTGCCGATTGTTTTCTGTTTTTCACGAAATTTGGTCCAGTCGGATAGCCTTGCCTTGCCAATAGCTCTTCGAATCCTGGCTGCATTAACCGATATGCTTAAGATATAGTGATCACTTCCTAGGTTTTCACCGAGGTTCGTCCATCGCGTCTCACTTTCGTTGTTGGTGAACGTGAGGTCGGGGGAAGTGTCCTGGGACACGCTGTTCCCGATTCGCGTTGGGAGATCCGGTTGAGTTAGCTGGAAAAGTCCGTAGCGCTCTACAACGTCTGCTAACAATATGCCCTTGGGATTGACTCTACTGTAGCCCCAGTTTGAGTGTTGAGCGTTAAAGTCGCCTAACAATATTAATTTGTCCCTACCTTGAGCGAGTCGCACCGCGGTGGCCACCACGTTTTCAAAATCCGCCTGTTTTTCTCTGGGAGAACTATAAACGTTGACAATAATTGTTTTAGGTTTGCCCCTTTTCTGCGGCCAAATCGTGATTATCTGGTGCTGAATAGGTTCCCGGAAAAAATAATTTACGCTAATCGCAACATCCTTCTTGGCAAAGGTGGCTACTTGAGGGTAGTCAGGGTGAGCATAAAGCTCGTACCCTTTGAGTTTTTGATTTTGTTTCCCTATTTCCTGAATACAGATAACGTCGGGAGGGATTGGCGCCGATTCTATGTAGTGCGTGAAATTAGCCAATTTAGTGCGTAGCGTGCAGCAATTCCATTGCCAGATTTCAATGTGTCCGGTCTTTGTGTTGTTTGCCATATTACCCATGGATATTACTGTCGCTATCAGTGTGCTCTATAGCTTTCGGTGTCCTGGTAGGAGCTCCCGGACTTTGACTGACCCTCTTTCGGGGGACGGCTGCGGCTTTTGTTTGCACATCCTCTACCATTCGTTTGAGTTTGTGTAGCTCTGCGAACATTAGTTGCATGTTTTGTGCTAACTGTTCCAGCGTTAACGAATGAGTGCTGGAGGCGGTACTTTGTTGCAGTGATGTTTGTGGTGGTGATTTGGAAGTGTGGTCCGCAATTTGTATGGGTTGCTGTGATGTGCTGCTGTTTGCCGTGCGCTTAAAAGCTTCAAACTCGGCTCGTAGCTCGGCTAAACTGTTTCGAAGTATTTTGTTTTCTTCTACTATTTTCTTGTACTCTGGGTTTTGTGTGATTGGTGCAGGTATATTCTTAGCAGTGGCAGTGGGAGATGCGACTTGCGCCCAGCTCACCTGATTATTTTGTGGGGTGCTGCATGCCAGTAGGATCCCTTGTGACTTGCTTCTTGGGGCCTCCTTTTTTGGCTGATCTTGCTGCTGAGGCACCTTGGGTCGGGATGCCGACCGTCTCCTCTGGCCCGGCTGCCCGGAACAAGATCGGCCCCGCGACGGCGAGCGGGTTCTGGAGCGGCTGCGACGATCCATGGCCGGAAGGAACTCCAGCTCGGAGTCCTCGTCTTCAGTGGCGAACCACCGTAGCTGGGTCTTCGTTGGTTTCTTTGGCCGTGGTCTTGATACCTGCCTGACTGGCTTTAGTCTTTTGGGACATCGGCGGTCACCCGTTGGATGATCACTCCCACAAATGGCGCATTTGGGTGTGCACGTGCGTCCATCGGCAGGCTCCCGCACCCCGCACGAGCGGCACACCTGTACGTCGGGCTGTGGACATACGTCGGTGCGGTGTCCCACGGTGCCACAGGTACGGCAGAATTGAACCGCATTTCGGTAGGGTGTGCAGAGTTTCTCTCCCCCTAAGCAATAAACACACCTTGGCACTCGGCTGCCGTAGAAGGTGAGCAAGGCACTTTGTGAGTCGCCCATCATTCTTGCGTCGATCAACTCCAGTCCCTGCGTTCGGATACGTAGGTTCGATCGCAGCACGTCAGAAGGGGTGTGTGCTTCTATCCCGTGGATTACTCCCCACGTCGTGTCTTCTCCTGCCGTAACGTACGCATTGACCGGGTGTTGTCGTCCGTTGATGTTCAAGGATTTAATGGCTTGCATGACCTTGGCCGTATCGCGATTCAGGGTGGATATCACTGCAATGTTCGAACCTGACTTGATTCTTAGAATAAAATTGTTGTCAGTGGTTCTGTCCTCGCACGCCTCCATGACGGCTCTTCTCAGTGCCTGACTGGTAACATTCTTGAGTGGTAGCCCTTGGTGTGGTCTGATGCCCACCTTCAGGTCACTCTTCGGTAGTGGCGGAAGACGCTTGAGTCGTGGGTGCCCGCGATGCGCCATGGGTTTGGACGAGTTGGTAGTCGAACCTGATGGGAGTGCGCTTCCTTGCGCGGAGCGGCGCTGCTGAGCGAGATTTTTCTTTTCCTTCAGGGAAAGAACGTGCTCCCATCCGGCTTCTGCGGTCGTTTCGTTGACCACGGTAGCGCTTTGAATGTTGTTGTTGATCGTGGCTGCCTTATTGCATTCGTGGCGCGGTGTTGCATCACCCACCTGAGATGCAGTAAAATCCATCTGTTCTTCAAGTCGCGACGTTGTAATAAGTCGCGGGTTCGATGTCGCAGCCGGAGTTCTTAAGGCCGCCATGTTCAAATGTGCGCTCGCCCGCCGGCGCCGCTCTCCTAACTGAATTTAGGGTTAGCTGCTTGGCACGTTCTGAAGGTGGAAAATCGGCCGTAAAACGCCGAAATATGGTCCGACTTACCTGCAGTTGGTCTCCACAGGCGCCGGACCACTTCTTGGAGATGGTGGTGATCGTTTCGGGCCGGTCCCAGAAGGTGGTCCGCCCGAAAAACCAAACATGTGTAGCCCGATGTGAGCGCAGCCGTTTCGAACGGCGTCTTCTTCTTCCTTCCAGTTTTGTTGACGCACAAAAAATACATGGAACCCTAGCCACATACAGCTTCGCTGTAAAATCACCGGGTTCTGTGGGAAATTTCATATCACGCTGTTTCTTTTTTTTTTTGTCATATCGAAGTTTGTCAGGTAAACGTTTAGACAGGTAAACGGCGCCGTTCATCGCGGGTCCATCAATATGAATGGTAGTCATAATAACGGATTCTTGATCTTTATGTGCATCGCTTACAACAATAGTGGTACTAATCTTTCACGTACACTTCATTTTCTAGCGCCTGCCCACACAAATTTAATCGGATTACTTTGGGAGCGTGGTCATAGGGGCACCTTGATGCTGTCTGAGCAGACGTTTTACGCAAAGTACCCTTTGCGTGTGTATTCTGTTCTCAATTGAATTCTTTATATCGTTCGTGGTGGAGAAGTGTAATGCCTACGCAAGAAAAGAAGCACTAAACCCGGCCTGGCCGCCAGCGCCAATGTACCTTCGCTGGTTGTGTTTCGCCTTTAATTATATTGCGTGCCTGCTTTCTTCCGTAAAATTTGAAAAAGAAATACTCAAAGTCGGTATGACTTTTGCTCTTCGCCTCCCCGAGCGCATTTTGAGGAATTTCATATTGCGAGTAGAGTAGTTAGTCCACGTACGCAGCGGAATCGCGTCAGCGGCGCAGCATTAATTCGCGTTTCTTTTTCTTTTGTTCGTGCATTTGGTGAGTTGTGTGCGTATTTCTATTACCAAATTTGTAATTACTCTTTTTGAGACCTCTTTGATAGCACTTATTTGAAGATGCCATGTGTATTCATTGATAGCAAGATCAGTAAAATGTGTACCGGCATCGCGGTGTGCGGAGTCATCTGAGATTTAAGCCTGCACCAGGGACCTGGGCTACTATTAGGGCGATAGACTTAAGAGGAAGCTTTAGCTCAGGCCCAACTCCGACGCGGCCTATTCAAATACATGTAAAACACAAAAACGTTTTTATGAGATAACCCCTGGACCGATTTTGATGAAATTTGTCGCATTTGAAAGAGAAAGTTCAATTCTAGTGACTATTGGAAGCGGAATTTCGATTTAGGGCTTGAATTTTCTTAAAACAATTTTCAAATATTTGACCGTTTGAAAAAAATAGAAGCACGTAGTTTATAAATTCATCGCTCTGCATCAAGAACCGATATCGCGGATCTGTAAGCGGCATCCATTAGATCATTCAAAGCGGACAAATTCAATTTGTCATTTTACATCTTACGTGAATTTGTTACGTTGGTTACAACGGTTTTGCAAAAGTTGTATTTCTCTATGATTAAGTTATTTTTATATTCATGTGTAACACATCAATTTTGTCCGCTTTAGATATACTATTAGATGCAGTTCACAGAATTGTATTATCATTTTAGTGGTTAAGTTACAGGGTTGTAAACTTGATAGTTTCGTTTTTTGAAAATTTTCGATTTTTGCAAATTTTTAATAAAAAATTGACAATCTAACTCAAAAATTCGAAACCAACAGTCACTAGATTTTAAGTTTGTCTTTTAAATGCAAGAAACCTCGTGAAATTTGGTGCAGTGGTTGCCGAGAAAAACGAATTCTCCTTTTACATGTATTTAGATAGGAGCACTCGAGCTAAAGCTTCCTCTTAAGTACCCCATGAGTCGAAAATTCAGTTGTCCAGCGTTGTCAAAGAATTGACCGTCCAGCGTTGCGGCACCAAAATTCAATGGCACTAAAATTGATGTAATCACCTTTGATGCCCGTCCCCACGAAATCTGTGGTAATAAGAATTTATTAAAGCCACAGTTAATTAGGATAGAGTAATTTATTGCGCACCAAACCACGTCGTCTTTTTCCTGTAAATTAAGGGCAAGGTAATTAGGATATAGTTTATTAAGGCAGTCGAACTCACGACAATTGGTGCGAGTCAAACCCTCGACCTTTGGTGGGAGTCGGACCGTCGACCTTTGGTGTTAATTAAGGCAAAGTTAATTAGGGTAGATGTATTTAAGGAACTCGAACGAACGACCTATTGACATTAATTGAGAGGAAGGTAAATAAGATATAGTTACTTAAGGCACTCGAGCTCAACACCTTTGTTGTTAATTAAGAGAAAGTTAACGCAGTCGAACTCTCGACCTTTGGTGGGACCAAAATTCAATGCAACCAAAACTGATGGTGGCACAATTGACGATCGAAGCCACGACCATTGGTGGGAGTTGAGCCCACGACCTTCGGCGTTAATTAAGGCGGAGTTAATTAAGATACTGTTAATTAAGGCACCTGATCCCACAGCCTTTGGTGGGAGAAAGCAATAGGAAGTAACGCACTCGAAGGGGAATATAAAGCAATCTGATGAATATCTAGTTAGCACGCAGGCTTTCGCTTTCATCCTTTTTAGCGTATGCTAAAGGAACCATAAATTTTTGAGGTATAGAAACACTGTTATAGTAAGGGTATAATAAAACAAAAAAATCAACCTGCATTCCACCTTATGAAAGTGGATGTACAGAGAAGCTGTTGATGATGTTAGACAAGCATCACCACCACCACAAGCGACCCAGGTCACGCGCGCATGTACGCGTGCTGAAGTGAAGAATACATCCTCATTTTCCCAGGCCCTTCGCCAGCGGAAGTGCCTTATTAAACTAAATAAAATTTTCAAAGTTAATTGCATCAGGAAATTCGTAAATTACGACTAAAACTCCTGCTGCAAACATGGTAGCTTCGGATTGTAATCCGAATGCACGAGAAAATGTAATTTTGTTACATATACAAAGCTCCTCTCCAGCCGCCATTGGAGGCCTGTTTCAGGGGCCGCGGCTGCTAGGTGGCGCTACTCTTTTTGGATGAGCGCGAGCCCACGGAAAATTCTGACAAACTAGAGGCTAACAGCATCGCTCTAAAAGTGATTGTGACTTCGCATCCTTCCACATAACAAAGCTGCTACTTAGCACGAGCTCCACTTCGTATAATTGGTCGTCATTGCGCATGTCCGCGGGACGGACTCGGTACGTATGTGGACTCGTTTTTCCCAAACTCCGATAACATCGTGAACATGCCTGCTCTGCTTGTGAACATGTGCCTGCTCGTGAACATGTCAGAGGCCGGCTCTTTTCCTGCAGCTGTGACCGGTGAAGTAGTTGTGTGGTACTGGAACAAATAGAAAATTACAGCCGTGATACCTGAGCCTAGCGTGCTGCAGAGTTTGACGTGTGCTATAGCGTCCCGTGAGTACTTTTGAATGTATCCGCTAGGTGGCTATCAATGGCAGCTGTATAGGCGGGACACTCCGCTTACAAACAGAGCGTTATCATGGCTGGTCAATGAAGCCGAGCCCTTAATATACACGTGCGTGTGGCTGCCATGGCTCTCGCACAAAGTAAGCAAATTACCTTGTTTCAGTGTAACAGTGGTAGCTAAAAAAAATTCCTGAAATTTTTAGATTGGGAGGTATGCTTGAGACGGCCTCAGACACCCTAGACTAATCACCATGGAGGAAAGAAACGTTAATGAATTAATGACATGCCGTCCACAGCGAAGATTTTACCATAGTTTTCCCTGCGCTTGCACATGGCTGATAACGGACGATAATCTTGAAACGCTGAAGGGGGGGGGGGGGTGGAACGCCCTGAACATCTTATATTCCTGTCACACGGACGCGTCTAAAGTCCTTTTAACTCCCTTCAACCAAGGACGTCTTTATCTCGAGGGAGATGCGCGCCGTGTCACACAGCAGTCCTTTAGCACAGGAAGTTTAAGAAAGTTCCTAGCGGAAGGAGATGGAAGATCTCCCTTGCAGACTGAAGGGAGAACTCTTGTTCCCAGCGTGCTTGAAATTAGAGTCAAAAAAGCACCCTCATTTTTATTAATTTCACTTTTACCTGCAGTTATAACTTTTTTTATTGCATATAATATAGTATTTGAGCGCTGACAAAGATATTTGAATTGAGCAGCTACATTCTACTCACGAACCGGGCGTTCTCGGAATGACTGCTGCGTTTGCCCTGACTGCACCATTGTTTGTTGTTTTGGTCAACGCGATCGCACGTCTCGCGCATGCGGAATGAGTG